>NC_143395.1:300003128-300228128 GCF_052110815.1 Crocodylus siamensis
TGAAAGCTGATACAATCAGTTGTTCAGTATTGAAACAGTTTCCATAAATAAACGGGGGGGGGGGGTTTGGTTGCTTTTTTGTTGTTGTTTTACATGCTTTATGGTTCATCTAAATGATTATTGTGAAAAAAATTACACGCTTTGGGCAGAATTTTATTTCTCTTTATGTGTCTGAAGTTTTCTAGCTGTCTACTTGACTGTTTTCAGACCAAAAAACTGTTCATAGGGGGTTTCTCTCTGGCTACATTTTCACAACTGAGACACTTACACACAGCTGCACATGTGCCTGACCAATGAATAACCTACTGTGCGTGCTCAGTCTAAAAGCTAACCCTTACACATCCACACTGCAGGGGAAGTAGAATCACTACGTGTTCATAGGTTGCTAAAATGCCACTTATTCAGCTACAAATCAGTCATTTGGACACACAAAGGGAAAGAGAATTCTCCCCTTATTTCCATACTTTGTGGGAATTAACCTGCTTGGTGTAAGATATGCAATAAAAATACCACACAAATATATGTGTACAAGACAATACTGCTCAACTAATTGTAGCCAGTATAATTTTGTATACATTTAAGGTAGTTTTGCAAAAATGACAGAAAAATTACTAACCTATGTACATGTCAGTTTTTCATCATATTGGGTTGACAACCTTCTGGTGGGTTTGCATGTAGAAGAGATGTCCTCTATGGATTAAGTGTCCTCAGCCTGTACCAAACAAAATCTCAACTATCTCTGGAGCACCATCGCATAAAAATCCATGGAGAAAGTGAACCATGATAGGGAAGCCTGGTCAAGGGAAGAGGGTGGAGACTAAAAGCTTCTCTATACTGTGGCAGTGGCAGGTCTTAAACAGATGGAACTGAGCACAGTCTATCCGCACCTTGCCCACACAGCTCCACTGATGTGATGGAAAGTCACAAACTCACCAGTGGGGCTGCTTCAGCCTCATACCAGAGCTCATTCTAAGAACAACTAGAGACTTAAGTCTCAAGAAAAAGTGCTGGGAACAAGTCTAGAGCAGCTTTGAAGATGGGCCTCTACATCAGGAGAGTATCAGCAGACTGAGGCAGAAAGGGCATGAGTTGGGCATGTTCAGCCCCATCCTCCTGAGACCAGTGACAGATGCAGTATAGAACAGCCTTATGCAACTCAACAAGAGTCACATAAGATAGATTTCATATAGGAGAGGAACAGATATTCTTCTGGCACTATTTGTGCACATGCATTCAGAGTGCCGCTCTAATTAAAGTGCCACAGTGTCTCATATATCAGCATCCCTGTGCTTCAAAATGGTGGTGGGGCCACTTGAACTAAAGCTTATTGAATGGACTTTAGTTCAAGTGCCCCCACCACCATTTTGAACTGCAGGGACACTGATACACGAAATGCAGGAGGCTGCTGGAGCACGGTAATTTCGAGGTTATACTTACAGTAAGCACATTGCTCATGTATAGGGATGCTCCATTGTGAGGTACTAGGAAAATGCCCATTAGCCTGTCTTAGACTGCATTAACTAAAGAGCATGTTTTTTTTAGTGACGCTTTAACGTGCATTAAAATAGGCTAATGTGCATTAAAGCACACATATAGACACGGCTTATTTACATGTACTTTGGTTAGTCTATCGGGTGAAAATCCAACCTCCCTTCTGCTATGGAGCATATCTGTAAAAAGACAACACAGGTTTTGTAGCTTCTGCTTTTGGAGCTGTTCTGCAAGGGAGCCAAAGGCTGGTGCAAACACCCAGGGTCTCTGGGCAAATCGCCTGAAACTCATGCAAATCCCTGAGAATTCTTGTGGGCTGCATGACTTTTCCTCGGGATAAATGCCAACCCTCTGGCAGGACAATGCTGAGACTCTCCCTAAAAAGACTGCTAAGGGTTTCCTCACTTCAACCCTGAAAATACTCCTGTGGCTGTAGTAGCAGGAGGAGGGGATCTAGCCCTATGATTTTAAATTCACTCAACAAACAAAATGATTCATCCCAGTCAAAAAAGTGAGTAGGTTCTTGCAAAGTAAAAGTTTTGAGTGTTCATTTTTCTGGTATTTCTTTAAAAGGGATTTGAGTACTGAAAAGGCATAGCAAGTTAGACAATGTTACAGGAGGAAGGCAAGTCAGGGTGCCACCTTGTAGGCTAGTTCATTCAGAAATGCATGAGCTTTCATTGGTAGCTGCCTATTTCATCAGATGCTATTAATGGTACAGAAAGAAAAACACTAATCAGATGAGAAGCTCCCTTAAGTTAATGCTTTTCATAGATATCTTTTAGTATTTAAAAAAAGATGGGAATACAAATATATGCTAGTCTGGCCTTTGGGGTGACTTTTTTCTTTAAGATCAGCTCCTCCGTTTATGCTGCTTTCTCTTCTTATTGTATTAAATCCTGATTCCCTCCTGGGTGCATCAGTCCAAGGAAAGCAGTAGAATAAAGTGAATGCAGAGATAAGAAACTTGTGCAGTTTACAAGGTTTTACATTCTCCGCTTTTCAGGCAAAGTCCAGTTTTTTATAGTGCCTCATATTTTAATCAAATAGGCCCTAAATGGTAAATCCGTTGCTTCCTATTTGAACCAAGACGGTTCCATGGCAGTGGACCCCAGTATTTCGTTGCAAAAGTGATGGGAGGATTTGCAAGGAGTTACACAAGGAATGTGTGTATTGCCCAGAGATTTGAACTGAGATGACTTCCTGTATTTGAGGCCATCGATCTGGGGTCACAAGAAGCCTCACCTCCTGTGGAAGGTGCATGTTGGGGCCTAGATACCACTAATTAGATGTAGTAGGCATTCAATTAGATCTTGGGGCAACAAGAGCAACCATGAAGTAGCTTTGTGGAGGAACCTTTTTTCCCACACTACTGAGCCAAGCTCTTTAAGAGGGGTGTCAGGAGCGACTTTCCCTCTAAAATGATTGAGAATTTGGTATGAAATTCCTTGGTGTCCTTTTTAGCCCAAATGTACAGAACCTGGTTTTCTACATATCTTTTCCAAGATGCTGACCGCTCTCATCTCCCACTGATTTAATCATTATATGTTAATACCAGACTATCATCACTAGGTTTGTGGTGTGATAGCATTTATATGTTGCATACAGTGCAGCTGGGAGCCAAAGTATATCTTATTTAATTAGGCACTATGCTATTTTAAAAATCCTTTTATACTAAGAATACAGGTATAGCTGTAAACTTGGTGTACATTTATCAAATAGAAAACCCTTCACAAAACAATGAATAATAGCATTTTTTAGCCAGTGCATCTAGGTAACACCAAAATATAGGTTTTAGATAAGCCCAGAAAATGACCCCTGGTAAAAAATCTTGCTAAAAGGAATACCTTGGAGCTGTCCATCAGTTGCACATACACACACAAATCCTGAGCAGTGAGGCAATGTACTCTCTGTCTTCATGCATAATACATACAAAATAGGTGAAGTAGTATGTAAAGTGAATTTTAATTGGTTATAATTGTCATTTCATTTAGTAAAGTATTGTCTGGAGACCAGGATATCAATTAGCACTCTATGGACTCTGTTACTTATGAAAATATGCATATATAGAGATGATGTGCTCTAGCAGTAGATATACTTTAATTAAGAAAGTGGTACAGTAAATTAAAGACCTTTAAAGTATTAATTAATTGCTGTATAGATCAGTTTGGAGTATCAACTTAGTAAAGTTAAAATCACTGTATCTGATTTTAATGAGATAAGAAAATACATGTTCTGTGTTGCCACTAGATTCTCATAAGTGTTCCCTGTTAAAGCAACATTAGCTTATGAATAAAAGAATCTATTTTCTGTTCATAGCCAAAGTTTTATTTCAAGTTGGAACAGTTTAAAGTCACCATTTGCTCTTACTTAAATATGAAACAAAAATGCTTTGTCAGTATCTTTTATGTTGCTCTTTTTATATATGTCCTTCATTTTCTCTGGTATTAATAAATATGCAGGCATGAATAAGGTTAAAAAGAAAGATTGATATATTCCACTTTATTACTGAATTGTTGGTAACCAAGACATTTTTCTCGTTTCCCCCCTTTTTTCCGTGAGGGATGAAGAGGGACCTGTCCCTTTTTAACCACTTGCTCTGAATGACTTTTATGCCCAATATATGTGAGAGAAGAGGATGAATGTCACCTCTCTTCTCTTCCTCCTCCTGCCATGCATACTCCTTCCTTTGATTGACAGCTACTAATAACCTTCCTGCCCTAAGTGCCATGGAGACACTTTATTAGGACAAACAGCCAAGGAAATCTAGGAATGAAGCCAAGTCTGCAGTGAGTTATTATCGGGCTTGTATTTATCTCAGCTTTGTAATTTTTTTCAGTGATATGCAAATCCTGAAATAGATCTTCTTCTGTTGAAGGACAGGTCCCTCTGTTAATTGATCCACTGAGATTCAGTCTAACCTCTTTTAGCTATCAGCCAGGGAAACATGCTACATAAAAGAGTCTCAGTGCTGTATACAGTTCACATAAATTCTCTGTGCATTCTACAAGAGGAGATTCCACACAGAAAATGCATTTTCGGTTCCTGGACGTATTTTACACAGCAGTATTATCTGCATATCAGATCAAACTGATTTGTTTGTTTATTTGCCATGTATAAAAGTATACTCTTACAGTCAAATGGAGCTCTCTTTTTTTTTTCCGGAATGATATACCAAAAACATGTATTGTAAAAACATATTAAATGGAATTCAGGCATAATGAAAATGGATTTGTGCAAGAAATCCTTGAACAATATGATACATTACAGAAACCGGTTTATTACTGAGCAATTTGACTATTTTGGAATTGGAAATACAGGTGCATTTTCTACACTTACATGCCTTGAGATTATGCAAGTATAGCTTTTTTCCTTGTTGCCTTATGCAAATATGCTTCAGACAAGTAACATTATTGTACATAGATCCTTTAATTATATATTAATAAGATGAGCAGAAATGATTTGGCTTTGCATTGCCAGGCTATGCTAAGTGGTCTGTTTAACAAACAATTTACTTGAAATCAAGCAGGATTGCCAACACACGGAAATAGGCAAAATCAGATAAAAGTAATATTTCACAATGGAAAGGAATTTTACAAAATTATATTTGTAACATTTAACATTTATATAGCATCTTTCAGGGAGGCCCCAACGTGCTTCATTGACTATGTGGGTGTGTGTGCATACGCATGCGTATCAGGGCCATTGAAATGCAACCGTGTTTGGAGCAGAAATACTCAGCAGTGAGGAAAGTGGATGAGAAGTCCAGTACCAAATCTTTAAGTATCTCAGTTTGAAAGTCATAATGGTGATGAGGTGTGAGACAGGAAAGTGTGACTTGTAATCCCAGTTCTGCCCACTAAATGCCTGTATGGCTTTGGGCAAGTCATTTCACTTTTGCTTCTGGAAAATAAGGATGATGATCCTTACTGGCTCAGCCTCCGATTATTAGTGAACATCTGTGTAATGCTTCTAATATGTAAAGCATTAATAAACAGGTATTAGTATTATTACCAAGATCAATTTACTAACAATAGAAAAATGAATGGGAGAATCCTTGAAAGGAGGAATTCAATCAATTCTGGAAGGAAACAAGGACACCTGCATTTCTGTCTAGATCTGAACCTCTCTCTTCCCAGGCTCTGGTGATGGCCAAAGTTATATTCTTGTGGTGTAACTGGTGTCTAACCCTATAATAGTGATAGGAAAGTGAAGCTAAACACTACTAAATTGGGGATAAGCTAAGATCCCAAACTCAGGTCCAAATCAGGACACCATCTCATATGCTTAAGTGTTTTCAGTTCTGATTTCTGTAATAATGTTGCAAGTTATGGACAGTTGAGCTCCTAAATCTCTTGGATGCATTTTGAAAATTAGAACACATTCTTAAATCACTCCACTGCTGTTGAAAATTTCATTTACCCAGACTGCAGATATTTTCCCAAGTCAGGGTCTTGATTTCATGCTGAACTTAATAACATGAGTACATCTCCACTCCAACTTTTTAATCTATCCATATTTTTCATGAATTTTTTTTTTATGATTTTTTTATGCATGGTAAGGTGTATTCATCACTTTACCATGCAAACCATTACTTTAAACAGTTCAGTATTGTGTAATTTATAGCCAACATTCAGTGGCATCTCTAGGTAAATATTTTAAGGCATGGCATCTTGATGGGGACAATGTTAACTGTATTGCAGTGAAAGTGGCTTTCATCTACTTTTTCTTTCTTCTTCATTTGATAGCTTATGGAGAAGTAATGCATGAGCGATGATACTGAAAAAAGTCACCACTTCCGTTCCCCCTGAACTCTTTCCCCTACTTTTTTCTTCTTTTCAGTTTGTCACTTTTATTCTCCTTCCAACTCTTCTTAAGTTATTGGCATACTACCATACTGGCTGAAAAGAAATAGCCAACAAATGACATAATGTCAGAAACTAGGACATTGTGCAGGTAGTGAGTAAGTCAACATAAAATTTCTAGACCTTTACTGAAATGACAGGCTTGTCTTTTTTTCTTTTTTTTCCATCAAAAGATGACATTTTGCATATATCATTGTTAAAGCTGATCTTGGTTATAAAATAATTTTGAAATTGAATATGTCAGATCTTTAGAGATTTTTCACTTGCAAGTAGGACCATTTTAAAATTGCACTGTATAAAACTACAAAATGCACTGCATGGCAAAGACAATAGGAAGATTATAGAGTGCTCATTTTGTGTTGGCCATTAGCAAGTGTAGTGGGTCCAGTTTCAGTCAAAAAAGGTCAAGTTTTCAAGTAAAAAAACACACTGAAACTTCACATGGATTTTGGGGGGTGGGAGATTTTTTTTGAAACAGAAATGAAATGCAAACCTTAAATTCTGATGATTTTTTAATGATATTAAATTACTTTTGGATAGATACAATAGAACAAGCCGTCAAGTTAGTTATCTGTTAATTATGGCTTTTTCAGTCCATCTGTACTTCAACTGAACAGAACAAATAGCAAGAGAAGATGTCCCCAATAAATTACTAGAATTCAGTTCTTATTTTACTAGAATTCAGTTCTTATTTTACATAGATACTACAACAGAACTCAAAGGCAACCTTGTGTGCTGGATGCTGTGCAAACATTGAGGTAATCATAGTTTGTGCCCCACAGAACTTGCTGCCTGAGAAGATGAAGAAGATACAAAAGGCAGGAGGAGCAAGAGGCAAATATATAGAGTTCTCCAAACATGTTAGAACTAGGAAAGGCCTCCCAGGTCAAAATGCGTAAGAGGGAACCTATGCAAGGTTTTAATTATACCAGGTTCTCTATTATCATTCAGTAGAGGGAGATTTACTTGCTTCCTGACCCTATGAAAAAGATTGGGGCATTTTATCATTCTTCTCAATCTGTAAGTAACTACTAACAGCCTGTATAATCTGTGCAATCTCCAAAGCTATAGGCAAGTATCTACTTCTTTCGTGTCTCATACATATAAAACATAACACATTTTCAGCTCCATGTCTGCTTCTACTGAATTTAATTTACAACTCCCACTAATATCAAAAGAACAGAGGAGAGGGCTTCTTGTATAGTTAAACAGGCAAAATGCATTTATTGTGTGTATGTGTGTATAATTTACTTTTTCTTTATACAGCATGTATCACAAATGAGCCCAAGTCTTTGTGAGGCTGCTAGTATTACCCCAGTGTCAATGCTAATGTTGAATCAAATCTCCTTTTTGAGGTAGGAGTTTTGAAAGTGCTTGGCAAAGTGCTTATGACTTCAGTAGGATCAGAATTAGGCCAAAACTAAGTGCTTTTGAAATTTGTACCTTTAACTAATTAAAAACTGAAGGAACGATATGGAGAATTGGCATTGCCTTTAGAAAGGTACATAGGAAATGTTAATAAATGAGATGTGCTAATTTTAATTAATCAGATACGCCAGAGGTTATAAACATCCAAAAACTTTCAGAAGTTATAAATATCTGACCCTCCCCCCCTACACACACATCTTCTAGAAGCAATAAACACTAGTGATTTCATATTTACGTTGCTTGGTATTTGAAGAGATAGAGAGGAACATGTTGTAATACTTGCATAGTTGGTCTGCAGGGGAAAATAGTTTTATTACTGTTGATTTCAAACCTAAGGCACTGCGGATGAAACAGGTATGGCAATTTAATCCTAGCGAAGCAAACTAAATTGCAGTGTTTTTATTGATGCAGTCTTTTATTTTGTATCTATCCACCCTAATGTAAGAACAAAGAAAATTGTCAGAAAAGTCTCTTCTAAAAGCAGGGACATCAGAATAAGGCTAGTCAGCTTTCCTTAGTGGACAAAGTGAGAGCAAACTGTTCAGATCCTTAAAGAGAAAGGGAGTAAAGGTTTCTCAAAGTCAGGGCAATACAGCAGGTGACAGAGAGCACATAGCCTAGGGGCACTTCTACAGGCCATTGCAGGTTTTCTCACACATACTGTTAAAAGGATGGTTTTATCCTGAGGCAAAGCTACATTGAAGGAGTTAAAAACCACTTTAGAACATCAGATGACATGTCATAATGCTTCAGACACACTGCTGCAGTGTTGCAATGCATATAATCATTTTTCTCCTCTTCATTTACTTTACCTAAAATTCGCATTCAGGGCCTGATCCAAAAGCCCATTAAAATCCCTGGCCATTTATTTTCTGGTAAAATCAATGAATGTTTGATTAAGCCCTCAAACTGACCTATGTTAAAAATATTATAATAGCCTTACAGGTTACAAAAAAATAAGGCTGGTTCTTCAGCTGGTAGAAACTGGCATGGGTCCACAGAAATCAATGAGCTACTATGATTTATACCACTAGACAGCTGGGTCCCTTGTTTTCAAAATATATTTTAAAGAAATAATGGAGTCAACAAAATAAAATCAAGTGATGGCCAACTTTTTTGTAAAACTCGAGTAAATAAAAAATGAATGTAGCACCGCTTAACAGGATCCACAATAGATGTTAACTAATAAACATCAGTTTAAGAGTTGAAGTGACACAATTGAGGATGGTGCCAACTTTAAAAAGTGAATGAAAAATGTTTGCATATTTCAAGGTCATATGGCCTAAGACATTTAATTGTCCTTGGAGACTATCCTTTTGTCATAGCCAGTTGGGGAACAGGTTAAGAGAGGAAGTAATGAACAGGCTGGTAATGTAGACCAATCCATGACGTTCACAGATAGGCAGGAAGAATTTAGGTCTATAAAGTAAAATACAGTCACTTTGAAGAAAAGTGAGCTTATTCATTGTGTACACAGCCAGTTTCCATCTTCTTAAGGGTTAACAGAAAATAGGGAAAAGGAATGTTTATAATTGTATTAGTCTAAGAACAGAGTAGAGCAGGGGTATCAAAGCCATGTTATCAAACCTGTGTGGGTCCTTCAAGGGCTACAAATTCAGGAATGGAGCCCAATACCAAATTCCATGATATGAAGACCTCATGGTCTCCATGCTATTGTCTATTTGATCACATTAAAGTCAATCATTCCTACACCTGCATTTTAGTTGCGTGTTAATTCTGCTATTTATACAAACCAGCCATTTTGGAAAATGGCATATTTATAGAGGATATTATAGGGGTAAGTCCTTCAATCCTTTTAATATTTCCATTTCACAGTTTGCGTTGAAGACTTTGGCAGTAAAGTCCTCTAGTTACCCAGAGAAAGTGATGTAACCTGAACAGTGCCATCTTCAGAAGTTTTTCCACCCTGACACCTATCCAGGAATCACCAAATGTACTGTTAGAGGCTGTTTCATTTGATATGCAAATTCATTAATTGTACTCTGTGTTGAGATTGCCATCAATGTTGCTAGTTAATGCCAGGTGTGTTGGTGGTTCCATTTAAGGTGAACACTTTTCTACTAGGACGGGTTACTAAAGTAAGACCATCACGAACAGCACTCACAAACTGCTGATCAGCTATCAATGTTTCATCTCAACTCTTCCCAGGTTGCTTTTAAACTGGTGTTCTAGTCAGATATCCAGCCCTTTCAGCCTATCTGGTTCCCAAGAGTATGCCTTCTACATATGACATGCCTTGTTTGCTTTCTACCCTTCAAACGTATGTAGCTCTATCATTTACTGCTACACCCCCCACATTCATCTCAGAGGCTGGGAAGAGCACAAACTGAAATACAAGACTGTTTCTACAAAAAGGCTAGAAGCCCTCTGGATAATCTGACACATTCCATGTTGGATCATCCTAGACATCATATACCCAACCCTGTCAGAAATCATAATAAGGCCAAATGTGTATAGTAGCAGCTCTTTTGCTGGACCCCCCATCAAGCTATGATTACTGTCACCAAGTGGATGAGTTGTACAAGAAAGTAAGGGTTGTTGGCTTTTGTTGCAGATAACATGCTGTCAGTAAAGTAAAAGGCATGCCACATCCAAAAAGTGTTATATGACATGCCTTTCACTTCACTGGGGAAAACAACAACAATACATATTCCTCAAATGCAGCATCATTCCTGTATATTTTGCATGATCAGGTGCCTTTCTATCATCACACATGTAGTATTCTGACTAGCAAAGGATAGGTATTGAACTTGGATTATATTTTAAATAAAATACATTATGAATAGTTTGACTGCCACATATGAAAAGGATGTGTGGAGGGATATAATCTGATCATATTTCTTATGGGTCCAGAGCCCAATAATAAAGACCACAGCTCTTCATGATGTCTCTGGGCTAAATTCTTGGATGCCCCGTGGTCCACCATCAACAGAAGTGTTGGAAGGTCTTCCTATATAATCTATTCTGTAGCCTAGGAAGTGGGTTATATGGTTAGAATTCCCTCAGGTTGAGGACAGTGTAGAAATAAGGTCTCTCACTTCCTGAGCAAATATAACCCCTAGGCTATAGCATTAATAGTATGCAATGGGGCTACTACCATCGTGATTTCAATGCCTAAATTCTGCTGGAGTCCTATTGAGGTCCTAATGATTTGGACCTGGACTTTGTGTCAAAATTTCTTAACTTATAAAATGAAAATAAAAATAATACTTACCTGGCAGATGTACCTCAGAAGGGGAGCTGCCAAGGGTGTAGGGGTAATTTGTGCAGCTGTCCCGGGTGCCAACTAGAGGGATGTGGAGGAAAAAATGGCTGTTGTTGAAGCTGCACTATTGCACTGGTGGAGGTGGAAGCAACTAGACATCACCACTGCCCCTGTGGGTGGCAGCTGCTCCAGGCACCCAGCTGCATCATTATGCCTCTGGGAGATGCAGACTTTTTTCACCATAGCCCAGGATATGCTTGTAAGAAATAACAAGTTAATGTTTTGAAAATGTTTTATAAGCAGAAAATTTCCCCAGAATTCCCCAGAACACCAACTATGGGGTTACCCACCTTTTTTTTCAAGTAAAATGTTCATTTACGATCTAGGCATGCCCCAGGGTATCATTTCAACTAATCTTTCCCCAAGTAATCAAGCTGCATTCATAGTAGGGACACCTACATATGCCCCTATGATGACGTTGTTACTGTGCCGTCATTTACTACTTCCTTTGGGAAGTTAACAGCGCTGTACTGCACCATGCCAGGGACACATGTTTATTTTTAGCTGCCACACTGCTGTAGCACTGTGCTATAATGAGGGAGCATGCTGCTACAGTGACAGCTGCAGCATCATGGTTTTTGCCTGCTGATGCTGCAGTGCTGTAGCATGTTGCTACAGCAATGTTGCATCATGTATATAGGTGCCTAGTGTTTACATAGTTCCAGAAGCTAGTTTTATTTGTAGGTAATAACAACAAATACCTTGTTTTTGTGCTTTCTCAGAAATGCTAATTCTGGCTGTAGGTAAGAAACTACAATGCAGTAGATGAGGGAGCAGGGTTCAGGTCTCACGTTCATATATTCTCCTTGGTAATTGTATTGCTTGCTTCTTTTGGCAGTGGATTAATTCAGCAAGTGATATAGTGGTTTCAAGTTAAAGGAAGTTATAAAATGAGCTGCAATATGCAACCACTTCATAATAAATGGTGCAAGTTGGTTCCATTATAAGCCACTCTTCCTATGACTTTGAACAGGAAAAGGATCTTGTGATTACTTTCAGGATACAAGGAAAACAAAGATTTTGGAAATATACAGGACATTTGTCAAACAATATTTAGGTTATGAATGCTCAAAAAATATGGCAGAAAGGTAGGCTCATAAGGTTCTGAATACTGCTAAGAAAGTTTTTCCTGATTTTTCAGAGCACATTTTAACTGATTTTCAAATGGAATTGTTTTAAAGCATATCAACCACCAGGAAATTTCTTATAGCATTATAAATGTTCAATGTACAGAAAATGCAAGTGCTATACATTGACTTTTATTTTAATCTCCCAGATAACAGGATACACTCAAGTTTAGTAGCTATTAAAATAAAACAACTTATGAGGTACAGGAAAGATGTCCATCTTCATCAGAGTAGTGTTCACTGTACCTATTCAGGGTGGGGAACACAGATATCTTTAGACCAAGGGTATCAAGCTGCAAGGGAGCAGTCTGCAGGCTGGATCAGGCCCATGGACCTCCCTCGTTCCCCCTGTCCAGCCAGGTCAGGTGCCACATGTAGCAGAATGCAAATCCCAGAGTGCCCATAATGGGTGCCACATGCAACACATGTTCCAGGCCCTGCCCTTGAGGCTAGGCTGGCATGTGTGGATCAACTTGTACCTAAGGCCAGCACCAGCAGCTGGACAATGAGGCTGTGGGAGCGGGATGGGACCCACGGGTTATTTGTTTGACACCCCGGCATTAGATTAACTGTTCACCCTTCTGGCCCAATTTTTCAGGCTGCTGGGGACCAAACTGATTGCAGTTGGCAAACTAGAGCAGCTTTATGATTGAGATATTCTGACTTACACAGGTGGGTTCAAAATCATTGCCATACCAGATACAATAAGCCTACTACACTATACTCTGATTCTGCTAACTCTACCACTAAGAAGTACACTCACCATGCCAAAGCATCTGTGCCAAAGACCGTGGACAATTCTCTATGTGAAAGAGAACCAGGGACATCTGGCATAGGTTTGTGGGTTTACAATAGAAACTACTGCTGCTGTTGCTTGTTCTTTTTTCTTTTTTCTTTCTTCTTTGTGTCCTTGTCATAGACTAGATGTTTTTCCAGAATCAAGTCTAAGAGATGGCTCTTTTCACTGCTGCAATCAGGTCCTCTTTTGTACAGGTCACACCACAATGTTGGCAAACAAGCAGGTGCTCTATAGTCTGCACTTCAGCACGCTCACGTGTATTTATGTCATTTGAGTAGCCCCATTTGATCATTTTTGCTTTTGATCTTCCAGTTTGCGTGTGCAGGCACTTCAGGCATCACTATGTTGACCAGTCTGTATCAACCCCTCTAGGAAGGTCCTCCTGGGGTTCCAGGTCTATTAAAGGGCACCAATTGTGCATAATCTTTCCTTCTATAACCTCAGTTGCACCCTGTCAACCACTGTGTCCAATGGTGCAACACTGGTCACAAAACTCTTTCACACTTTAAGCCATTTGCTTACTTCTTTGTGACCACAGAGTGGATGCATGGTCTTCTGTCTGCTGTGATCTTTCTTGCTGGCTCACTACCTTTCCTCTGATATCAAGTAGTGCAACGCCAGCCAGTAAGTACAGGCTATCCTTTGATGTTGGCTTTAGATATCCTATTATTTCACTATAGCTGTCATTTAGAACTGGGTCTAGTTTCTTGGCATGAACTGATTGTTCCCATATTGGACATACATACTCTGAAAAGATGTGACAAGCACAAGGTAATAGCAGTGGTTTGTAATGTAGCTGGATTCTCTCCCTACTTTGAGGTGACCAACTTTTGAAGCATGTTGTTACAGGCACTGATTTTCCCTTTCATTTTCTCTACATGTGCTTTGAAGGAAAGTGTTTGGTCCAATGTAACTCTCAGGTACACAGGGTTCAAGTGATTAGTCAGTGGCATTCCATCCCAGGTGATGTTTAATTTCCACTTGGCTTCTCTATGGCATAAATCAAAGGCTGTGACCTGCATCTTGGGTAGGTGCAAAGCTGGTTCTTATTGTAATCTGAGAGATTGCTCAGTGAATGTGAGTCTGTTCTTGACAGTGGCAAAGTTCTTCTCTTGCAATGTGATGCATAGATCAGCATATATGAAGCTCCTCATATTGCTCTTCATGGGCTGATATATTGGTATATATGTTAAAGAGGATTAGTGCTAACACACTGCCCTGTGGAAGATCATTTTGTTGTTGTCTCCAGATGCTCCATTTCTGGTGTAGTTCTACATAAAATTGTCTGTTCTCCAAAAAAGATTGGATGAACTGCTCTAAGTGGTATTTGTTCATCATATCATAGACTCTGGCAAGTAGGTTTCAGTAGCTGACTGTATCATATGGTGCTGCTAGGTCTACAAACACAGATCCCATTACCATCTCTTTCGCAAATCCATCTTCTATATACTGGGTGCTGATTAGTATTTGGCCAGTGCAATACTTGCCTAATCTGAATCTGGCTTGTTCTGCTATTTGATATTGTTCTATATGTGGCAAGAAGTGACTGAGAATAAGGCATTTGCACAGCTTATAAAGATGGTACGCTGAAGTTCTCTGGGCCAGAGGCATCATTCCCTGGTAGCAAAATAGGGACTTAATGAGGAGCCAAGGATTGAGTCCTTTGTTTCTGTTCTCTTTTACCATGGCAAGATTTTAACAGCCCTACAGAATTTAGGAATTCCCAGAAGTTGCTACACCAGGATAGCTAAAAATTACTTGTGTTCCCCTGCCAGAGGGATAATAAGTTACTGGTGTAGCTCTGATGCCACTCTTAAAAACTGCTCACTGTTTAATGGTGATCTCAGTATTTAAATTTGAATTTCTACTGTGTGCACAGTCTATCCCATTCTAGTGTTTATAAGTGATAATGGTTTGAGAATGAAGTGACAGTTTTCTTTCTGAAATCAATGAGAGTTATGCTTATGCATGAAAGGAAGAGGAAGGTGTACTTTAAGCCTTAATTATTAATAAAGGCTAGAAGCCAGATGCTCAGATGGTGTAATCTGTATTTTTATCTCGTCTAAGATTTTGTCCATGATTTCACGATTTTTGTGGAAACTGAATTTTGTAAGTCTGTCTTGGAAATTCCTGGTCCCCATGAAAAAGCCCCTGGGGACTGCGAAAAAGCTGGAAAACAGCTAGCAAGTTGTGGGGGGGGAGAGGGAGTTGCAAAGAGAGGCAGGAAGCCCTAGCATCCTGAAGCACGGGGGGCAAAGGAAAAGGGTAGGGGAGCAGCCAGTGGAGTGCGGAGCCACCCCCCGCCACACACACTTCTGATTGTCCAAGGGGCCCTTGAAGTCCCTCCCCTCCTTGGAAATTGACAGGTGGCCATCTCTCACTTTCCAGGGAGGAACAGGAGGGCCTCTCATGCCTCTGACTGTCTAGGAAAAAACAAGGGCAAAAGGAGAGACAAATGCAATATTTTAATTTGCTGATTTAAAGTGAATTTTCATATTCATTTTTGCATTATAATTTTAAATGTTATTTAATCAAACTAGGTATTACATACATTATCTATGTCAAAATCTTTTATATCTTTTGGGTGTGTTCCAGCACAAAAAATTACAAAATATGCAGGGTTTCTTCCTATATCAAGGTCATATTTGCATACCTTCATATCCTTTGCCAAATGGCACTTCCCTGTCTCACAGTTCTAGCAACAATACGACATAAGATACAGTGCTGGGATTTCCTTCATATGCCACTGCCATAAAAATCAGTATTAGTGCAGAAGAGACAAAAACACTAGTACAGAATGTCACTAGCCTTGTGCTATATGGGAAAGAAATCCAAAGGAAAAAATGACTGCAAGTGGGTGCATCTCTATGTGCTATTAATGTACTTTAAGCCAACTGCGCAGTAAAATAAGGCAAAGTATGCTTGCCCTGGAAATGCTTTTACATGTGCACCAGGGAACGCATCTACAATATCAGGCTCAGATTGTCTCTCAATAATAGGCAGATCCAAGCCTACTCCTGCCCTGCTGTACCCCCCCACAGCAGCCAGGGGACAGATGCAGACTCCAGTTACACCTGGCCAAGTGCCAGGGGGCTCTAGAGGAAGGCTGAGCCTGGGACAGGGAGCTGGGGGCAGGCTCATCCTGGCAGGGTGAGGTGCGGGTGCTCCCCACCCTACCCACTGGCAGTGGCAGATAGGGCACTGTGTCCATAAGGCACTTGCAGACCACCTCTTTCTCCACACCCTCCCCTCCCTCCTTTCCTCCTCAACAGCACGTTCCCTCCCTCCCTCTCTCCCAGCAACACACTCCTCCCTAACTCCAACGTGCACCAACAATAAAGGTCCTGCTTCCCGTGCAGCTATGTACAATGCACTTTCTGAACTGTAAGGGAAGTATAGGGGGATGAAGGTGAATATGGCATGGATCCCAAGGAGAGTTACCTAGGAAGCCAGGCAGGCCAGAGGCTCATACTGGGGTGAAGATGGGAGCTGTCCAGCATGTTTGGCTTGCTTCCCCTCCTTCACCACAGGCCAGGACCAGTAAGGCCTGTGTTTTGTAGTTGGCTCAGCTGGGGGCAGCTGCTGCCCAGGGGCTGCATGGTGGCTGGGCAAGTGGCCCAGGTGACACAGGTGGGGGACTGGGTCACTGGGGGACCTAATTCAGAAGCAGGGCAGGTGGTGCTGGACCTTGTCCAAGGCTCACTGAGGGTTTGGGACTGGGTCATGGGTGGCAGGCAAGGACAGAGCTGGGGGCTGGGCTGCCAGGGGCCAGGTGGGATCAAGGCTGAGGGCTGGTCACTGTGCAGCATGAAGCCGACCACCAAGGCAAGGATGGTGTCCAACACCCAGTGGTCCTCCTCCACTGCATCTACAGCTCAGGCCACAATGGCAGCCTGCTGCTCCTGGGCCTCAAGCACCCTCTCGAGGAGGGTGATGTGCCTCTCCTGGAGGGTGAGGAGCCTGTCCTGGAAGGCATGGTCCTCCCAGCTCCACTCCTGTGTCTGCTCTGGGTTCTGGGCTCACCAGGCCCATGAGTCCACAAGCCTCTCCTCAGCCACTGTAACCAGCCTCTCCAGCAGGGTAGTGTGGTCCTGTGTGTGCTGCTGGTGGAGGTGGTGCATGTGAAGGGTGCTGGCCAACAATGGTGGAGTCCTTGCAGGTGCTTCCCCACCGGTGGCTGGTGTTTCTCCCCTGAGTGCAGCTGCTGGACCTGCAGAGCAAGGATAGAGAAGCTCTTTGTGAGAGTTTGAAACATTTCAGAGATAACATTCACTGCACCGAGGGGTTGTGCACAGTCGAGGGGTCATGTGTGCACAGGTGCCCAGGGGCCTTGGTAAATTGGTTGGATGGGCCATGCCACAGGTGGCTCCTGGCTCAACCCTTTGTCCCCAATCCCACCCCAGCAGCAGGTGGGCTGCTTGCTGCCTGCAGCAGGCAGCTTGCTTTTCCTATCCTCTACCAAGGCTGGGCTAGGGCTGTCTCCTGCCAGCAGGTGTCATGGCAGCTGTTCCCCTGCTTCTCCTCCCTACAGGCCAGGCAGTTTTCTCCTGTGCCACCAGGCCTGTCAGGGGCTAAGAGGCTCCTACCCAGCTGGGATGTGGAGCTGGTGATACCCACCTCATCTCTGTAATGGCCCTTTCTGGAGAGGCATCCTGGGCCAGGGACCCTACTCTGTGTGGCCTGTGCCCCAAGCATACCATTGCTGAAAGTCTGCTGGGCACACAACAATGAGCCATTTGAGCGCATAGAGGGGTGCCCAATCCACTATGCCCTACTGCTGTGGATCACCATTGTGCCATGGGAGCAGCTGAGAACTTGGTGTGGGGCCCTGATCTTTGATGGCACCCCAGGCAAGTTTGTGCTTCCCTGCAACGTGTGCCTCTGCCTGGAGAGGTATCTCTGCTTATACTAAGCCCCTGACACCTGTGCACAAGGTGATCACTGCTGCCATCAATGAGTTCCTCTCCATGTCCCTGGCTGCCTAGCTGGTAGGCTGCTGCTTGCTCAATAACGTTTGAGCTGCTTCCTGCTTCTCTTCATGATGGGGTGGGAAGCTCTGGGAGGCAAGGGGGAGGTTGGTCAGGCAAGGTGAGGAAAGGAGAGGATGGGTGGAAAGGGGAGGGGGAAAAGGAGGCCCAACCTCCCCACTCCCCCATGGGGCCCATGGGTCCATGTGTGCAGCCCAAGGACACATGGGTGAGCTGGCCCAGGCACAGGTGGCTATGATGGTGTCCCTCCCCTCCCCCCAATCTTCCTTCCTGTGCAGGGTTTACTGGATGTGTGTGGCAGACAGCCCCAGTGGTCTGACTGTCCCTGGCAGTAGGGAGGTGGCCTGGCTGCCTGCAGTGTCCTAGGGTGTAGTGGCACAGTGTCTGCCCACCCAAGCATGTGGCCCCTTCCAGGGAGAACCTGGAGCTGCTTGTCACAGGGGCCATCCCCAGTCTAGCCTCCCCCTTAGGGTGTGTGGCTGGAGTTGGTGGGGCACATGTCAGCCCGGGTGCCTGTGCTGCTAGCTGAGGTCAAGGGCAGGAAGCCTGCTAGATCCTGCCACTGGTGCCCTAAGAAGCCTTCTCCTGGTGAATCTTCATCAGCACTGGCCCACAGTGCAGGGTCTGGCAGCTCACCTGTCCTGGAGTACACAAGGAGGCCCTTGCCAGGGTCCCTCATGGCCAGGATGCAGTCCAGCTGCTGCATGAAGGGCACGGTCCTGCAGGCAGCCCCAGACTGTTGGTTATGGTCCATGATGCAGACCCACTGGGCCTGTAGGACCTTGATCTTGATGCAACACTACCATCCAGACTGGTTGTGACTGCACTGCTGTATGTAGGCCACCATGGCCTCATAGATGTGGGTGTTTGCCTGGGTTGCCCCAGGCAAACTGCCACTGCATGTCTTCCTTACCCCAGACCACTATGAGCTTGTTGGCCTCTTGCTCTGTCCAGCTGGGGCCTCGGACATTATGGATGATGCCATCCCAGGTGCTGCCAGAGGCTTCAGGGGCTCAGGCAAGGACTCTGGGTGCCATTGGGGCTTGCCACATGCCACAGCAGCAGGTACATACATAACCCAGTGGCAGGCAGCCGCTGGCACAGGCCCTGGAGGTCAGGGGTCTGAAGGCCAGCCTGGCCCAGCTACAGGGGCATTCCTGCCATAGGGCTAAAGAAACTCCCAGCCACATGGCTCTGCCCCAGGCAGGATGCTGACCCCTTGCTGGTGTGGCTGACTGGGAGTAGATTTGATCTTGGTCAGCATTTATGTGTTTGCTACTGCACAGTAGCTACTGGCCACATCTACATGGGATGCTGACTGCACAGTCATTTAGTACTTGCATATACAAGTACTAAATAACTACACAGTACTGGAGTTACTGCACAGTAGTGTCCCTGAATGGCTCTTTGGTCATGCTGACTGCACAGTAGCTCATTACTACTGCGCGGTAGCATCACATCATGCTCCATGCCACGCAACACTACTGCACAGTAGTAACAAGCTCCTGCACACTAGTAATGAGTTACTGCACTGTTGGTGACTCATATCAATGCAGACACTGTGAGGTTAATCTAGTATTTGTATCTACAGGTACCAGCTAACCGTGCATTAGACTAATTCACTGTGAAGAAAATGCTGTATACATGTAGACTATGACTTTTTATTGTGCATTAGATTAGACTAGTGCTCAGTACAGCATCTCATTTATACCTGCTCAGTGTGGAGGATAAATGCCTTAGAATAGCAAGTCCTTTTGAGTATCAAAAGGAAGCAGAGGATTCCTAAGTGCTCCACTGGTCCATGTAGTATGTTCTCAATAAAAATATAGGTGCAATGAAAACCTGCTCTTAATCAAAATATAACCACCTAATCTCACTGAAGTTAGCATCAGTTTGGTTTAACACATTAGCTGGTTGGAAAAGTTAATCCAACATGGGCACATCAAGTTTTCAAAAAAAGTTGAATGGGAGTATTTTTTGAAAATTCTGAATTGTTAACTGTTTCTCATTTGTGCCATTTTCACGTATTATTTCATTTATAGCTCTTTCCTCGTCTGCATTCTCTGTCTTCCCTGCAACAGAGGAGTTTTTCTTTTACTGGCTGACACCTGTGGTTTTGAATAGCACCTTTTAATATAAGTTATATGAATGAGATGTGCCGCATGATTTTTCAGTGTATCTTATACAATAATTGACCTCAGATAGACTATCAGTTATTCATGGCCCCTTGCCTCAAAGAGGATCCTAAACAGCCAATCACAATTTAAAGGCATATTATCTTGCCTTAAACACATTTATTCACAGTACCTTTCACAAGTTATTGGCCATTTTCTTTCCCAGAATTAAGGATTATTGAAGCTTGTGCAACAAGAACTTTGTTCTCCATAACTCATCCCCTGTTACTTGCTTATGCAATGAAGCATTATAATTTGCAGAGAGTTGCTTCAGAGGACTTATGACTTCACTGCCTGTACAAAGAAGAGGACAAAGACAAGTCAAGAGGAAGGAAAACATTTACAACTTAATGAGAAGGTAAATCAACTTACATTTATTGGAAATAGGTTGATAGAAAATACTGCTAATGTTCCCTTTTAACTTGGAAGATGAGGCATCTCTCCAAGTTTCTTTTAAATTATGGAGCAGTATTTTATCCAGCCTTTTATTTAAGATGGAATAACTGAGGAGGTACATACATAACCCTTAAATCTGAAATTTGGACTAAGGATAGAGGCTCAAGGATATAAAGTGGCAAGTGGATTAAATCAGAGCAACTCAGCCTTCTTGATAACTTTTAGAGTGGCAGGATAGTCTAATGAAGAGAACTGTGGACTAGGGGCTAGACCAGCTCAGTCATTTGCTGCGTGACCAAAGGCTAGTCAGTGCAATGCTCTATGCCTTATCAGCTGGGGAAATCAGATTTATGTCTTGCAAAGGGCTCTGAAATATACAGAAGGAAAACAGCAAGAGTGGATGACTTGTCTTATAGAACAGATCCAAATATCACTGAAGTCAATGGAAATTTCAAATTGCCTGAACAAGCTTCCAGCTCTGAAGTTATCAAAATATTTGTTCCCTCTGTTTACCGCACTGAGGACATGTGCATTTAAAAACAAAACAGCAATGACAGAGGTATCAAAACAAACCTGAACAAAACATCAGCCTCTCTGGTTTCTGATTTTCACTTTCTTGCTTGTTTTTGTTTAACTGACCCTTGTGTGGTAGGATCAGAAAGAATAATATATGATTAATTTCTATTCTGAAGCCTTGTTTGAAAGGTGCTTTATTTGCATTAGCATTCATAATTACTTAATGACAAATCAGATATGGTTCATTGCTAGTAAGTGTAGAAACATGTTGTCTGAAGGATGTAGTTTAATTAGTATACTTCTAAAAACACGTCCCTCATGACCATTGGATGTAATCATTATTTTATGTATTTAACTGTGAAATTTATATTTACTCAGCAGGCTACAGAACATCTTTTTTTTTTCCAAAGCTATTTTATGCAGCACATTTAGACTTTAGAGAAACCCACAAAATTTTCTAAACAGCAGGTACTAAATAAAAAAAAATTAAAACAACTATTATTGCAATGAGGCAAATGTACTTTAAAAAAAAATATATATAACCAACATGATATTGCAGCCATAAAACACAGAGGGAGGAATAAATATGTACGGAAGCTCATTTTAATTCCTCAGTTAATAACTTAGATGTAGGAGATGCACAGTCTCCTAGATCAATGAGACAATTTGGGTATTCTTTTATTGTTGATTAGTGAATCTGAAGATGACCTTATTTCAAGGGCATCCTGTGATTTCTCTTTTCTTTATGCTGGTATAATTTATGCTTACTTGTGAACACTTTTTACCAGTGCTGCAATGGAATCCATTCTGCCCTTTCCTCCCTCACACAGTACACATTGAAAGGAATGAAAAATCACCATGACTTCTTGAGGATGATCTCTGCGATGCTACATGTTCAGAGGTGCATTTTCCAGAGTTTAATGTGGCAAGTCCATCCTTGTTTAAAACTTCTCTCAGATTAAGAGTCCCTTGCTGATTGAGTGTTCCCAGCGAAATCAGTAGAGCTATTTGTGGATAAGATGCTGTTCAACCTGTGTAATGGGTGTTAGACCTAATGCTTAATTCCACTGACCTGTTACAAGTTTCCTACACAGAGAAAAAAAGTGATGTGTTAGGATTTCTCTTCTATATTTATTCAATTCACTTTTCTTAAGAACATAAGAGCAAAAGGACTACAATTAGTGAGTCAAACCACAGGGCCATCTAGCCCAACATTTTGTCTCACACAGGGTGCATCTACAGAAGACATTTACTGCATAGTTGACCAACTAACTGTGCAGTAAACATCTGGTGTCTACACATGCTCCCCTATCAGGGCCCATAAAACTAATAAACTCAGCAGCAGAGTAGTATAGCACTTGTATTTACTATTTACAAGTACTACCATGCTGAGCAGTTTTTTTGTGCACAGAAGAACATGTAGGTGCTGCCCTGGGTGGGCAGCACCTACATGAGCTTCTGTGTTACTGGAGTTCATCACTACAGTGATGTAGTGGTCATGAACTGTGATGCTGCTGCTCCTGTGCAGTAGCTCATTGCTACTGTGTAGCAGGGTCGGAAATGACCCATGCAGTCCTGGGACTGTGCAGTACCGGTGGTTACTGTGCAGTTAGGCACATGTGTAGACATGTCCACTATGGAGTAATTTGCTCCTGAGTTTTTTGCTGCTGGGTACATGTTCTAATGGAGCAAAAAATTCTGGAGCAAATTGCTCCACAGTTTACTAACGCACAGTTTGCTCATGCACAATTTACTTATGCATCCACAAATGCATCATGAGCAGGTTCAAGGAGGTGATCCTCCCCCTCTATGCAACACTGGTCAGGCTGCAGCTGGAGTACTGCGTCCAGTTCTGGGCACCACACTTCAGGAGGGATGTGGACAGCATTGAGAGGGCCCAGTGAAAAGGCACTCACATGATCAGGAGTCTACAAGGAGAGGCTACAAGACCTGAACCTGTTCAGCCTCCACAAGAGAAGGCTGAGAGGGGATCTGGTGGCTGTCTATAAACTGGCCAAGGGAGACCAGCAGGCAATGAGAAAGTCCCTGTTCCCCCGAGCACTACTGGTAGTAACAAGGAATAACAGCCATAAATTGACCAAGAGTAGATTCAGGGTAGACATCAGGAGGCGCCACTTCACGGTCAGGGAGGCTAGGATCTGGAACCAACTTTCAAGGGAAGTGGTGCTCGCTCCTACCCTGGGGGTCTTCAAAATGAGGCTAGATAGACACCTTGCTTGGGGTCACTTGACCCCAGCATTCTTTCCTGCCCATGGCAGGGGGTTAGATTTGATGATCTGCTCAGGTCCCTTCCGACCCTACCAACTATGAAACTATGAAACATTCATTGCACATGTAGATGTGCTCACAGGGTGCATTCCCATGAGCAGGAATATACATTTCCTGGAGGACAAACAGCAGCAGTGCAATGTATGCCTCTGCTACTTATTCAGGGAATGCCTGTAACACGCATGTTCTGGCACATGACACATTGCCAGAGTGGGGTAAGGGATGCTGGGGGGCTCCATGAGCTGTAGCCACTGCAATCCTGCAGCAGGGAGCCTGGCTGGCTGCTGGAGTCTCTGGATTGGGGCAGTGTGTAGTGGCACCATGTGCGCCACCCTGCTTTTTAGGTGTAGGGATCTCCCAGGGTGAAAAAAACTCCCCACATTGCTAATTAGCAGTGCAGGGAATGCTTGCATGTGCGGAGTGTGTGGCATGTGCGGCACTGCAGGTGGGTCTAGAGAACCGTATACCATACATCTGCACTCATCTGGATGGATCCACAGTGGCAGAAAGTAGATGTTGAGGAGGAGAATAAACAGGACATGTCCAGAATATTCCACCCACTGCTCCTTTCCCACTGCAGCATTCAAGCTTGCTATAACTGGAATAGGAAGTAAGGTATAATATGCTTGAGAGATTTTTTTTTATTTGATATTTCCTTCTCTTTATTCTGCATGTATCTCTGACTTCAGTTATAGGAATTCAGAATGGGTTCTCAGTACCTGTCAGGATCAGGAGCTTAGATTTTAAAATCTTTTTTTTATAATGAATATAGCTGTAAGTATACTGTAATGTGTATTCATGGTACCATAAAATCATCATCATTTAGATTAATTATACAAATACTTAAGCATTTAAACTCTTGATACTGATGATGATGATGATGATATCTGTTGTTATTTTGATTTTGTGTGGTGACTGAAGATAAATTTCAACTTCTAAACCCATCATTTCACATGGAAATGACTGGGTATCATTTAGTACTGGGTTGTGCAGTTATGATCTAATTCTTTTCTAGAAAATGCTGAATGACTTCTATTTTTACTTGCTGAGTGAGTCTTGTGTGATAGTTCTGTGTGATAATTCTAGAGATTATTTTGCTTCAAAAAGTAAACCGACACAATAAATGAAATATAAATTAAAGCTAACACTGCATGTTGAATCAGGTCACTCCTCAAACGATAACCATTTACTGTACCCTTAACCATGCATGGTTATATAATCTTCATAATCCAAGTAAAGATGTCAATTTATTTCCATAAACATGCAGAATATATATTCCATCACATCCCTTACAATTTACTTCTGAGGAACTGTGTATCAAAATATATACATGGGATAGAAAGAAGATTGCAAGTTGTTCTTACACAGATATCCCCAAAGAAACCTCTTCAGGGAACAAGCATTAAGGATACTATATCTGGGATCTGTCTTTTTGTTAATACTACAATTATGAATAGACGATAACAGAAGTTACTATATTATGGGTATGCAAAAAATGACATTCACCTAACTGAAAACAGATTTCTCAGGAGCAGGAGTGTACGGATGAAGAAATTAGCGAGAGAAAGACTCAGAAATACAGAGAGCCTGTTGCAGGGGTGGAGGGCAGGTGGTAAGGCTTGGCAAGCTTGTTGGGTGTGGGTTGTTAGAAACCTGTACTGGGAATAGTTATGGGGAAAAGAGGAAGTGTTCATGCCACAAAGAATTTGTTGAGGCAGATACTGGGAATGAAGAAGGAGGAACATCCTAAGGGCTCAGAGGAACATCCTGCATCAAAACTTTTGGTGTTTATCCAAATGGAATCAAACATCAGGATATTTGGGTGTTCATTCACCCTCATGTCATGACTTTAAACTGTTCTGTCCATTGCAGAGAACAAGAAATAGGACATGGAACAGCACTGAATGCATCTAACCTTGTTTTGCTGTTACATTCTTCCTTATACTGAATGAAAGAGTACGGATCCCTCCCATAATTGCAGGAAATATGCACTGAAACTAAAATGTGTATGTATGCCAGATGAGTTCATTGGATCTAAACTTGTAATTGGAAAGGTCAGCTTCCTCACCACAGACAGTTTCAGGTTGGTAGAGCTACAGATTTTATGTTGTTAATGAAAAAAAGGATTGCTTTTCCAGCTTCAAGTACACCACTTAGAACAAAGAAAATATCTAAAACACATAGACCAACACCATTATAATCATTATAGCCTAATTTATAAATATATATTAAATGTGTGTGTATACATGTATGCATGTGTACATATGCACAAACTCTCTCATGTGCTGACTCAGAGAGAGAGAGAGAGAGAGAGATTTTTTCCAAAGAAAGAATGTAACACTTGTTAAAAATTTGTTGACTATTTGAGAGCTGTGATTATACTATCTAAAATGTTCTCTATAAAATAAGTACTATAGTTAGGATTATAATTAATATTAAAGGAAAAATGCCTAAAATTAGGGCTGTGTGAAGCTTCTGGTGGTGATTCGATTTGGAGGAGATTCGGCCCAATTCGGTGTCTGAATCTGTAAATCCGAATTGAATTAGGGGACCAGTTTAAAGGTCCAAATCGATTCAAAGCTCTCCAAATCTTTGGAAAATATCCAAAGAGTTTTGATGATTTGGACAGTCCTTGGTGGCTGCAGCAGGGAGCTGCAGCTGACTCTAAACTGGTAAGTAGTAAGAGCAGCAGAGGGGGGACTGGGGGAGGGGACAGAGGACTATGGGGAAACCCCTGCCAGCCCCCCAGCCCCTCTGCTCCCCCAGCCCCTCAACTTCTCCCTGCTTCCCCAGCACCTCCCCCCCCATGGCTGCCTCACCTGCCCAAGCTCTTTAAAAAAGCCCCGTGCTGCTGGGTGGTGGGGAGGGGGCAATCACCACTGCCCCACATGGGCCCACACTGTATAGGGGGCTCTGCAGAAGCCCCTCCAACCTCCCCCTGGCTCCTTCAGCCCCCACACAGGCGCCCCGCATGGGCCAGCTCCGGCCCTTCAAGAAAAAAAAAAAGCAAAGAAAAGCCCTGGGACTCACCACTTTTGCAGCAGCCTCAGGGCTTTGGGGGCTCATGCAGAGCTCCCACATGGCGTGAGGCAATGGAGGGCAGTGGGAATTGCCTCCCACTGGCAGAAGCAGTGAGTCCTGGGGTTTTCTTGTTCTTTATTTTTCTTGAAGGGCCGGACCTGGCCTGAGTGAGGCACCCATGTGGGGGCTGGGGGGAGTGAGGAGGGAGGTTGGGGGGGCTCATGCAGAGCCCCCCATGCAGCGTGGGGCAGTGGGGGACAGCAGGGATTGCCCCCCCCCAGGCAGTACCCGGTGAGCACCGGGGCTTTTTTTTTAACAAGCCCTGGGAGTTGGGGTAGCCACTGTTGGGCTGGGAGAGGGGCAGAAATGGGCTTGACTGATTCAGAGATTCAGCCAAATCGAATCAGGACAGTGATTCAAATCACCGAATTGAATCACTGTCCCCCAAACTGGCCGAATCTGAATCCGAAGCAAATACTAGCCGCTTCGCATAGGCCTTCCTGAAATTAAACTGCCAGATAGAGGAGACTTCACACAAATTAAACATTTGTACCAATATTATTGACCATTGAATATCCTTTCCAATTAAACCAAGACTTTCATTAGATAGTTAACAGCTGTAAAGGAAGCTGCATAATGATGTACAATATACCTTTCATTTATGCAGATAAAGAGCCAGATATTCATCATCTTAAGCTGAGAGAGCTATACTGATTTACATGAATACTGAATCTAGTCTACTGTAGGCACATCTATGCATGCTATTAATATGCAGCAGTAAACTATGGAGCATAATGCTCTGCAGTTTATTGCTCCTGAGAAGCTATTGGGCATGTGGTTTACACATGCACATTGAGCTGTGTCACAGCAGCCTTGGCTGGCAGAGGGCCTGGCGGGGTTAGCCTGCCAGCCCGGGGCTCCTCTGACTGGACTCAATGGCTAGGGATAGGCATTACACATAAACCAGTTAAAGTGACCAGAAACTGGTTTAAACCTGGAACAGAACATAAATTCAGTGCACATAAACTAGTTTCAAAATGGCTGAAACTGGTTTAAGAGAAACCTGATTGAATGTAGTATCAGACTTAACTGATTTGGATCAAACCAGCTTATACGATGTCTGTCCCAGACCCCTTCCTAGTTTAAGTTAAACCAGAGTCCCCTAGCATCCCAGATGCTTTGTATCCCTGGGCTGGGCTTGGCTGTGTTCTCTGCTCCAGAAAACGGGGCTGACCCTACCCCTTTGCTGCCTAGCTGGAGCTCCGGTGGAGACTGCAGACACAGGACGTTCTGCCTAGATCCCTCCCCCCGCACCTTGTTGCTCAAACAGAGATATCCCTTTACCTCCCCTTTCCCACAGCCTGGATCCCAGCCCTACAGATGTGGTATGCTAACTAATACATGGAAGTATCTGTGTGTCTCCAATTTCACGGGAACAGGCAGACAGAACTGCTTAGGGCTTTTTGGAGCTAATAAACAGGTCAGCTGGTAATGTCCCTCTGTTCCTTCCTTGGAAAAAGCTGTTTAAGAAAAGCTTAAACTAATGAGATAGGCTTTTGTTTTGTTGATGGGCTGATAAATGCTATGTTATCAACTTCCTGCTGGCTCCTTTGCCTGTCAGGTTTGCAGACAGCATGAAGAAGCAGGGAGAGGGAGATTGAAATGCTCAGTATCGTCAACAGATGCATTCACTCCACACCCACCACCCCTCTTTGGCTCAGAGTGCTAACTAGGGGCTGGGTTCTGGCAACACTTGTGCAGCCAGCAGGAAAAACCTGGGACTGCAGGCAGGGTGGAGGGTTACAGCCCTCCCTAATCAGAGGTCCTGCTGTGGCTTGGCTATGCCCTAGCTCAGCATTGTAGAAGGGAAGGGAGGGCTGCTTTAACTCCACCCCCCCCCCGCTTCTAGCCTGAGCCACCGCAGGCATGTGCTGCATTTCTTCAGTTCTGAGGGAATGTCTGTACAGTTACAAATTTATTTAATCTAGCCAGGTTAGACTAACTTGCAAAGATTGAACCAATTCAGGCTCAGCCCCTATGTCCCTAGCTAATGTATTGCAGAGAAGCTGACTGGGACATGAGGGTGCTTCAGTGCAAGGCTAGCCAGCAGGCAGTGCCCACACTGAAGCACCCTCATGCCCCAGGCAGCTGGAACAACATCTACACATGAAAAACTCTGCAGCAGGGTAGTACTTGTAGTTATAAATACTACTTTGTTGAGAGTTTATAAATTTTATGCACCCTAATAGGGAGACACATGTAGATGCTGAGATGTTAACTGTGCAGCTAATTAAACAACTGTAGATGTACCCTGTGGGTATTATATTGTTCCCCTGAACTTACGCAGTTTTCCATTGCTTGGAATGGAGCTACTTTGTCAGAGACCTATTTTACTTTCTGTGCCCAAATAGCAAGTATCTAGCTATGAAATTGCCATGTTTTAAACAGTTTACAATGTTACTCCCCATTCAATGCGGACATATATGTGTCCATGTGGATAAAGAAAATGCAAAGGAGGATTCTAAACATTAAATGTATAATAAAAAATGAAAATGTTGGCCAACACTTGTTGCACAAAATGGATAGTGGTATTCATTCTTATCAGTAGCTCTGTTGCCCTGGGTATACAAAGTCAGTATTCTTAAAAACATACATTTTCTGCCAGCACTGCTAGTGTTAACTCATGTAAATTATAAAGTCTTTTATACTACCTATCACATACTTATTAAGAAAATAGCACACTATGCTATCGATCATCTAGAGTAACCTGTGTTATTTATTGTTGCAGTCCTTGATCATGCATTTGTGGGTGCACATCATATGGAACTTCACTCACTTCTGTGGAGCTTCACATGGACAGAAGAATATATAAGTATGGTTTTTTTTGCAGTCAGGGCCTCATATGGTAGACTGTAAGGCTTTTCGTACAGTAATAAATACTCATCTGGTGCCTAATAACAATAAACAACAATACCCTTCCCTACTCATGATCATTTTATGCTCCTAAGGATAAATACTGATATCCATTACAGTCTTATCCTACCTACTGTAACTATAGAGTCCCCTCTTATTCATATAATTACCTACTCCTTTTTTGAAATTTCCTAAGCAGTTCTCAATTATTATTCAATAATAACATGCAGCAGTTGGTTCAACAGGTTAATTACATGATACATTGCAATAAAAAGAATTTCATTTTTATCACTTCTACATTTGTTGCCTTTTCCTTTCATCATATGCTCTCTGAGTCTTCTTGTAGAACAGGCTAAATAGGAGTGCCCACATAGCCTTCTCTGTACCAGTCATTATTACATATATGTCATCTCTTATTCTTTTTCCTTCACACTAAATAATCTGAATCTTTTTAGTTTCTTTTCATGCAATTGTTTCCCACCCAACTAATAAGTTGTGTTGCCCTTCCTTGGACCTTTCTGCTTCTGCTATATCTTTCTGAAATGTGACTGAAACAGAATGCAGTATTCAACATGAGGATGTAACCTACATTTATAGAATGGCATTCTAATAATTCCTGTATTATTCTCTATACCCTTCTTAATACAGCCTAACATCTGAGAACCTTATCAAGAAGTGAAATGTAAAGCAATTAAATTTACAGTATATAAATCTGAACCTGACAGTGAGGCTGATAAGAATGATATTCATTAGGTACAAAAAAACCCCAAACCCACTCAGAATTAAGGGAGCAAACAAAAGATGATGCATGTGAAATGATAAAGAGGATTAATAACAAGAAACAGCAGCAGGACCTTCATCGTAAAATTCCACGAGCCAAATACTACTCTTGATTATACTTGCTCAGCCCTGACGGATATCATAAGCAACAGTAACCTACAATTATGTGGCATAAAGGCTGCCCTGTTGTGTTGCAATTAATGTCTTTCAGAGTGACCACAGTAATTTTAAAAGTTACTATTAAGTGTGTTGTTTGGATGGAAGTGGAAGGTGTTAAATATTTATAGTCACGTTGAAGCTCCTATGCTTTTTTATTTTTATTTTTGCACACCATATTGTGCTAGGCAGGCCACCATGAAAAGTTGTTTTCCCCCAGGAATTTTTAGTCAGTTACAACTTTATTATTATCCACACTGCGTTCTCCAGACTTGAGCAGAAATCTACACCTCCCTTGAATTTTAATTAGTTAGGAGTTTACTAGTTTCCACATTTTTGTGTTGTCTCTGGAAATGTGTGACAATGCTTAACTAAAATTATAGTGACACATAACCATACTAGTTTTTTGTTTGCAACCCCCCCAAAACACATAATTAATACAAAATAAAATTGCTAGGCAGCTAGTGGGGACAAGGTTTCATTCCTACTAGCTTTTATGCCCAAATGGGCAGTGATAATAACTTGCATTTATATAATTCTCTTCTGATAACAATGCCAATGCATGCTTTGCCAAACTCTCATGAAAGAAAACTAAGCGACAAGTGTCTATTCTCCTCTCTGCTCTCCCTCAAGTAACCCAGAAGCTTTTGATTCAGTATTTGTTGATCTGCTTATTCTGTTTTCCTCTTTTCCTTCCTTTACTTGCAATCTCTTTCGTTTTCTGTATAGACAGGACCTGTGCTTGAACCTTATTGCTTGCTTGTGTGTCCTTTTTAGGTAAATGCATCCATGAACTTTGTGAAAACCAGCGAGAAGCAAAGGTTTTTTGTGATATTTTTTATCAGACCAACTATATAGTTTGGGAAACTATGGGACCACTTTTGTACATGTGTACCCAAGTATCAGGCCCTTGGAAGACCTTAAAATAATGGCATGATGGGACCTGATTTTCCAGTCTCAGCAATCACATCTCCTGTCATGCCACTGATGCATGCAAGATGTGTGGTAGTTGGAATCAGGGACAAACCCTAATCAAATAATTTGGGGTTAGCAAGGTTCCCATTCAGGGGAGTCCAGGGGCTTCCCCCACTGGGGAATTTAACCTTCCCCTGCAACTCAGCCCACCTGGACACAGCTGCTTGGTTGCCTGGCTCCACAGCTCACTCAGAGCTGCAGAGCAAGGCATGTTCAGGTGCTAGGTCAAGGTAAGCCCAATGGCTCACTCCAACCCAGCACAGTTGGGTTGCCTGGCAGCTTCTTCAGGAGCTGGAGAGTAAGGTACATTTAGGTGTTGGGCTGGGATGAATGCTCTAAATTGCCACAACCCAGCACCCAGGCCCAGCTGATGTGCTCCCCACACCTTGGCACTCTGAAAATTGTGGGTGCAGGGCTGCACCATGAGGCTGCTAGCTTGCCAACACTGAGTGAGCCCATCAGCTGATGGGCTCCCAGCTCCACTCCTAAAGCCACGAGGTGCAGCTCCACGCAAGGCTATACCACATGGATGTAAACCAGGCCCCACGGTGCAGTGGTCATCTTGCCACACATTCAATTTACGGTGTGATAGAAACCAACACCAAAAATGTTCTGCAGATTTTGTGGGACATTTATTGTGTCTGGCTTCTCATTTTGCCATTCCATTAATTCCCTGAACATGTGACAACATTGCTATTTATAGTGTGATTAACAGGCTAATCACGTCCTAAGTGTAATATCAGCCCTCAGAGGTGTAAGTGGGATTTTGGTACCCTAGAAAGCTTGCTGCTACAACATAGGCTCCCTAAGAATTGGAATTGTGGCACCCTCTTAATTGTTGCCACTTGTCCACACCTAGTTATGCTACTGCTGAACAAAAGTTCTGGAGACATGATAGGCATTCACCTATATTTTAGTCCCATTATCTGAGTGATACTATTCCCAAAAGCAGTATACCCAGGTTATAGAGCCCCTTTAACCAGAGGAACTGTGAACCCGCATACTTTTGACTTTATAGTATAGGGATCTAATCATCATGCCATAGGCCACACATTACTCAGACTCTCTAGCATTCCTTTTGAAGCTGAACTCCTTGGATTGAATAGTTATTGGCTAAAAAGCAGCGGTGTGGGGAACTTTCTCCCCAGTGTAAGCAAGACAGCCAGCTCAAATCCAGAGCTTGCTCCTAGCCTAGTCAGCAGCTATATCACTGAGCTCAACACCTTTAGGCTTGTGCTCTTTCTTTTGACTTTGCATATCTCAAGCAGGGCCAAGGAGGTGATCCTCCCCCTCTACGTGACACTGGTCAGGCCACAGCTGGAGTACTGCATCCAGTTCTGTGTGCCCCACTTCAGGAGGGATGTGGACAACATTGAGAGGGTCCAGAGGAGGGCCACCCACATGATTCGGGGACAGCAGGGCAGACCCTACAGTGAGAAACTGCAGGACCTGAACCTGTTCAGCCTTTACAAGAGAAGGCTGAGGGGGGACCTGGTGACCACCTATAAACTCACTAGTGGGGGCAGAAGGGTTTGGGAGAGACCTTGTTTCCCCTAGTGCCCCCTGGCATAACAAGGAATAACGGCCACAAGTTGCTGGAGAGTAGGTTTAGATTAGACATCTGTAAGAACTACTTCACAGTTAGGGCAGCTAGGAGCTGGAACTAACTTCCAAGGGAAGTGGTGCTGGTTCCTACCTTGGGGATCTTTAAGAGAAGGCTTGATGCCTACCTGGCTGGAGTCATTTGAGCCCAATTTTTCTCCTGCTCAGGCCAGGGGTCAGACTTGAAGATCTACAAGGTCCCTTCCAACCCGACTTCTATGATTCTATGATATCTCCCAGATGGAAAGGGGGAATACTGAAGATGTGTCAAGCTAATGTCTGACCTGTGGAGGGGTGGTGGTTAGAACACTGTGTGGGAATGTTAAAATTATACGCATTTAAAACCCTTTGGACTAGAGGCACCTAGAACCTGGGTATCTGGCTTTCTAGATTAGTGTCATAACCAGTCAGATATTGGGGTTAAAGCAACGGTGGAGCCCTAGATGCATAATAGTGAATTGGGGAGGTACTGACCATTTCTATGCCTAATATACAACAGGTCAGAAAGTGAGTACTGTAAAAGGTAGATGAATTGTAGGAAAACAGAATGTAGCTTTCTAAATTGCATTTGGCATGGATACATGGTCTGGTGTTCCAAAGCTTGGAAAAAATACCACTGGACCTTTAACATACTCAGATAGTCAGGAGAACGTTTCAACTTTTGACCCAAACATGAAGCCTTTGTCTAGTTCATTGGCCAGATGAAGATGAAATTAGGCCACAAAGCACTTACATGTGTGCTCAGCTCTAAGTAACCCCACTGAAAAAGAAACTACTCATAAACCAGTAATCCCAGGCTACAATACTTTTCGAATTTGGGCTCTGATTCTGAGTAACTCTTGTGCTTTCCCTCCCAGGTATTTGAAATGATAGGCACACACACACACCACCACCACCAACACAGGCACAATTAGTTCTTCCATTAAAAGAAATAGGATTACTTGTTTATGAACCAAAAGGTTTGTTTACTGCAATGGCATGAGAATGAATCTTTTAGTTTCAAATGAAGGCATAATGCCTTATAGCATTTGAATAAAACTGCTGACATTTTGGATTGATAATGCTTTAAATTAATGATACATTAAATAAATAGCTAAATTGCAGTGGAATTCCATGTTACATCTACATTAATAATTCCAAATGAATTAGTCATGATTAATGTTATGAAGAATACCAAATGAATTAATAATGATTGGCTACTTTATTGCAAAATGGGCAACACTTTATAATAAGTGGCAAATCATTCTTACTTCCTTTGGTATTTCTTGCAATAATTTTAATCATGATGAATTCTTTTGGTATTCAGGTGCATGTAATACATGATTCCATAGGAACTCCAGTGTAATTTAACATAATATTACTGAAATGATTCTCATTTAAAGCCTACCAATAGATGTGACAGCCATTTCTAAAAACAGGACAGTGGACTGAGAGAAACAAAAAAAAAGACAGTTAGACCTTAAACTAAAACTCTCATGGCAACAATTTTTTCATTTGTTTTTTTAATTTGAAAGTTGTAATGCAATGTTCACATAGTGCCTGGTGTATACTTATAGTGTAAATGTGTCCTTCCATTATGAAATCCTATTTTATAGGGTCCCTGCTTCTTGCAATAAAAATATGCCCTAGGCTGAAAGCTGGCCTTTGCAGCCATATCATTAGCAGAACATTTTAATACATTTAAAGAATACATGTATAGCCATTAGGACTTGATCCTGTGGTGTACCCCATAGCATAAAATAGGGTGAAAGTGGGACTTAATATCTGGGCCTTCTACACATGGGTGAATTTTACTCAATTCAAGAAGTATAAAGTAAACTATGTCAATTATATGCTATATTTTTCTCAATACTACTCAGTACAACTGTATTGGAGTGAATATCTCCTATACAGGTGATCCCAGCAAAGAGCCAAACCAACACATGACAAGAGCCTTAAATTACAGATTTTGCATTTTGTCAGTTCATTCAGTGAGAAATACATCTGTTCCAGGTTTTATAATACACTCCACCTCATGGTCTCCAAGAATCAAAATATACATGCAGAAAAAAATAGTTAACAGGTACCATCAGCATATGAATTTTCATCCATTTAAAATGCTTTCAGTCATTCCTGGCAGGGGGCATAGCTTATATAAAACGTAACAGAAGAAGTAAGAAAATTATGCTGGAATTCATACATGCTTGCAAGATCCTTAGCATTGTAATAAGACATTTTTGGTTAAATTAACTTCCTGTAGTTAAAATATAAAAAGAAAAACACCTATGATTTTTAATTTAAACTTTTTGAACCTGGAAGTTTTTCAGAGCTTTAATTGAACTTTATGGTTTTTATAAATATTTTCAGAATGGGTTTCACAGTCACATGACAAAAAACCCAAAGAGAATTAAAATTGAATCATTTGAAATTACAGAAGTATATCACAGAGGGAAAATACTGATTCTAGGTCAGCCTCTGTTTATTCAGGGTTTGCAGTAAACCAAAAATTATCTCCGTAGTTGCTGGCCCACCTATTTAAATAATGTTGCAACCACGACAGGATACCCTACTTCAAGAGATATATCCTCCTCCTAAATAGCATTTTAATACTGATTTTGGCTTTCCGTTGCTAATTCTCCCTGCCTCTTTCACAGATTCTTCCTAGTCCAACTGGCACGGATGATTTTTTAATGAACTCCTCACCTCTTGCACAGTTTTATAACTTCCTGCTGCTAGATGTAATTTTTCTTTGGACCTTTGCTTTCACAAGAACTTGTCTAAGTCTATCCTCACTAGGTAGTTGGTCCAATAAAAGATATTACCCATGAAAAATCCTTGACTTTTGCAGACTTATTTCTCCTTACTCTGACTTTTCACAGCCAGCTGAACTTGCTTCAGCATAGGCAGTCTCATTGCATCAATGAGCTAAGTTAACTTAGCTAAGTTAGGGGTTTCCTTGCCTTAAAAGGTCACACTTTTTCCATCTGGATCAGAACATAAATGACCACATCCCACATCCTGGTTGGTTGTCAAGAATTTTCTCCAGTCATCTGCTTCTTTATGGAATCCTTTAAAGAGAAGGAGAAGACAAAAACTCAAGTAGATGGCTCATATTTAATACTGGATAAGATGAAACCTTTTGAGACTGTTTCAAACAGAGAGTCTATAATTTCCTTAAAGGCATTTTGATCTCTTTACTTTCCCAAGAGACAAATTTCCTATAAACTCTATCATAAGATCTTGGAGTTGCAGGTTTAATACATTTTGAAAGTCAGTCAATAGTTTGTTCTTAAAAACCTCATGAAGGAAAAAGGGAAAAAAAGAAGAAAAAGAAAAAAGCAGCAGCAGATTTACCTTCCTGACACTGATACTATAATCAGGTTTACATTTGCTGTGGAGTAGTTCCCATATCAGGGTTTCAAGAATTGCTCTTTGGGGAGAAAAAGATCAGTTTATTTTTTCAAATTTGACTCTGCCAGTGATATAACTAGAATGCAACTGTTCTAATCAGCTAATGGAGTTTCCTAATTATATACAGAAGCCTCCAAAGTTTGTATGTTGGATCTACATTAAAAATGCAAGCATTACCTTCTTGAGGGTGTTTCTTAAGCTGAGGAATCAAAGAAGTAATAACAGATCATTAGCAGGTTATGTGTTATTTTATCTTTTTCTTAAGGACATGGTAATCATTTAACCTAAATAAAATTGACATTCTTAATGCTTCTACTCTTCATACATGCAGGCTATTATTAATTTTTAAAAGTCATTGATTAAAATGAGGCCCTTAAAATAACCTAACTGGCTCTTTGTATAACAGCACTCTGAAAAAATACGTGTGGTTCATATGCACATCTGTGTCAAAGTTTCGGTAGCAGAAGTGGCAGAAACTGGTCATCTGGATTTGAGAACAATGGTTTATTTAGGTACATAACCATCCCAGAAGAATTCTGTCTGCTAAACACAGTCTGCATGAGCTAGGAGTGGGCAAGCAGGGCACTAGCCCCAAGGCTGACTCTGACTGGTGGGACCCTGGAGAGTCCATGCTATGGCACCTGTAGTAGCCAGGCACAGGGACCCCATGCAACTGTAGAAGCAACATCAGCATCAGCCAAAGGCTGACAGACCATGCCACAGCAGCAATAGTTGAAGTAGGTAGGACTTGCACACACACACTCCCTGCACTTTCTAACAGGGTTTTGCCTAGGATAACACTTGCTAGTTATTCCTTTGGGTTCTATACATCCATGTGGGCTCACCTGGTGCAGCAACAACAAGCCAGGCATGTCAAAGATTTGTAATTTAAAACAGGTCTGTTCATCTTCTAGGCAGCTGGGGGCCATACCATCAAGGACAGCATGCCTTGTAGGCTTCAATAGTGCAAGCCGTGGGGTCTACTACTGCCCTGTGCTTTGCAAGCACTTCCCCGCTGCACCCACAAGCACTCCTCACCCCCACTGCACTGCACTCTGTGGGTGCCTCTGTGCTGCAACACCATCCCCACTCTCAGTTCTCCAACTGCAGGCTTCACTAGCCTTGCAGGTTGCACCATGCTGCACCACCCTGCTTCTTAGGGCAGAGGAAGGCAGTGGAGGGGAAGCCCAAGACCCTGGCAGCCAGAGCAACTGGGGAGAGCAGTGGCCAGTATTGTAGGGACACAGTTGCGCAGTTGGAGTAGCTGCCACCAGAAATGCAATCACTTTTTTTCCAGCCCTGCAAAGCTGGTGCTCAGGGCACCCTTTCCCCCAGTTACACCACTGGGAGCTGCAAATGAACCCTTTATGGGCTAGCAGTTGGACAGTCCTCATCTAAAAGGAAGCTGCTGGGTTAAAAATGAAACCATAGGCAGACTTCAAATGCAAATACCTATGTATTCAATAGCTTATGCCAATATACATGTTGGCTGGGGTGACATTCTCTTATCTAAATATATGACAGTTGCTTCTGCCTCCTCAGATTATGAAAGTTTTATTCTGATTACATTATAGTCTATGGCAATGTTCCTGTTAACTTCAATGGTGCAGGATAAAACCCTAACCTCTTAATCTTAAAACCTTTCCTCTTAATTTTTTACCATGTTTTCTTCTGATAGTCTAGTTATATTCTGAATATCAACCCTCTTTTGTCAAACTGAATCCTGCTTATCCCCTCCTGTAGCCAACACATGGGATTATGGCATTTAAAACTCTTGCCTTCTTATGAGAGATCCTTATAGCATTGTAACACGGAGTCATTATTTTCTAGTAATAACTGTCATATTCAGCCATTTTAAGGCACTCAGTCATTCATTATTCATAAAAATACAGTGATTTAAAACACATGGCATTGACTGAGACAGTGTTCATCAAATGCAAGTTCAACAGATTCTATTTCTTTTTCCAGATCATAAAATGTTTTGGGTGACATCTTGGCTTCCCAGAAGCCATTACATCTTTCTGTTGACTTTCATTCTCTTCCTCCAAAGAAACCATTCTTTGGGAAAGGATATAGAAAAGCAGAAACATAAATACTTGCATCTTTAGGAATCAAGTGACTAAACGGTAACCAATTATATTTGATTAAGCTGAATGTAAGCTGTCATTTGAAATGTGGTCAGGACACAAGGCTGATATTCATAAATTAACAAAAAATGCAAGTAGATTTTTAAAATTAACAAAGAATCAGAACTTGGAATTTATATTTAATCTAGAAAAATGGCACCTCCAAACTCACAGCATCATTAACAATATGCTGAGCTTTGGGGATAGAACTGGTTCAGTTGAAACAATGAGACACTATCACTACTTTTTGTGGCCAGCTACATAATACCACTTTGATTTCTTGGAGGTTTTCACACTTAATGATTTTGTTACATAAAACAGCTTTATGAATTTGTGAAAAAGCCATCATCTCTTCAGAATTTTTTGAAGATAAAGTTTTTGCATATGTAAAATGAAGATGGGCAGATTTACAAAGCCAAATGTATGAAGTGCTTGTTTTGCAAGGCAAAGCAACTACTTTGTTGGTACTGCTTTTTAATTCAGGGTGTTTTTCTTTTATACTTACGCTCAACAAAAAATATATTTTTTGCCATTTTACAAAGTCCAATTCAAGGCTAAAGATGAGAAATTGTTCTTCTGCATCACTTAAGCAAAAGAGGGTTAGCTTCAATGGAACTTATGTGACCTGGCAGGGGCAGCAGAATAATTTAGAATGCAGGTTTTAGAGAGGACTTCTTAAAGGGAATATACCTAGGAACTCTAAAAATGTTAATGACAAGTTCTTCATTCCAAACCACTAGTGACATTGTGAGGCAAAACCTCTGCATTTTGATCCAGCAAGGTCAGTATATACAGTCTCTTTGTGCCATGCATTTTTCCCCCTTTTTGGAAGCAGAGTCTGAGAAATTATTATGCTCTTATGGATATAGCTTTTAAAAAAACTCTTATTGCAGTTCTTATGTAAAAAAGAATCTTCCCTAATAATTCAGTCCAGTTCTGAGAAACCAACTATTAATATCTAGTTATTGTTCTACAGTCTGCAAAGCTTTTCAGTCTGTATGCCTTTATATTTATTGTCCAAGAGTGATTAGGGCTATTCATTAAGAGAAGTGTCTATATTACTTTGACAAAAAGGTGATAACCTTGCCTTCCTCTGGCCCAGCTATTTATTAATGACTCCCAGATACCATTTTCCAGCTCTATGCACTGCAGTATTTTAATTTGATGATACAAATTAGATGATACAAGTGTCCTCACTCCATGCTCACACCTCTCATTGATATCAATGTCAGCCTGAATCATGCATATGATCTCAGGGTCTATACTATCACTAGCCTCTTCCATTATAATATTTGCAGTTCAACAGAATGGCAAGCTCTTTGAGGGTTGCTGGTAGAGGGATAACCTTTGGGTCTGAATCCAAAAATTGCTGACTGTCTCATGTAAGATGCTCAGCTTTGGACGTTCAGTAATTTCTAGGAATTGCTTAATAGCCTCTTCAGTGAGACCCTCTGTTTTATGTGTTCTAAGCCTGGGGCTTTCAGCCCTCTGGGGATGAAGTTCTGTGGAATTAACCTTGTCTTCATCAGCGTTGGAGATATGCAGAGGAAAACACCGTCACCTAAGGCAATTTTAAAAAATAATTACAGATGGTCAAAGATGTTCATTTGAAAGTATGATTGGACAGAAAACTGGGTTTAAAACTGAACAACATTTTTCATAAAAAGTGTCTGATTCCCATAGTAAATTTCTGAATTTTATTAAAATACCAAATGCCTGAACACTGCAATTTTTTCTGGTTTAGGAGGAGAAACAGCATATTTCCAATGAGAACAAAATTGTTGCCGTAAGAGACCATAACTAAAAATTTTGTCACGGTCTCCTATGCTCCCATGATCATATATGGGGTAGGCTCTGTGGACAAACTGCATCTCCTATGATATATCATGGACAGGGACTCCTAAGGTATAATGCTTTTCCTTACTGAGAGGGCAGAGAGCTTTGTATAGTGGGAGATGTTCTGGTCAGAGTGCATTGGAGCATGTATAAAGTGCCCTCTGGCCAAAATATTCTGGAAAATGTGAGCAGAGGGAACTGAACTGCAATGATTACAGTAACATTTTAAAGAAAAATATTCTATTTTTGTCTTAATATTTTGGTTTTCAGATAGATACATAGATATAGATCTGGCCTAAGTATAGATCTCTCTCTGTCTCTGTCTCTATATATGTATATATAGATATCTATATATAGATAGATATCTATCTATAGAGAGTATATAGATATCTATCTATCTATCTATCCAGAGAGACTATTATTAGGCCAGATCTATATCTGTAGATATCTATATATAGTTATAGATATAGATAAATATAGATCTAGATAGATAGATATCTAGATCTAAATGTCTAGAACTAGATATCTATCTATATATCTCTCTCACATTTTCAATGAAGGATTTACATAAATATGAAAAAAATATTTTTTGCTTAAATAATCTTCAGGAATAAATGTTTATCTAAATTAATAGACTTACATGTAAATGATTAAACAAAATATGCTTCATTAATGCTGTGCGTAGATGAAAGTGATATTTTACAGTAACTTTGTTCTGCCATCATGGGTGCCAGTAATATTGATCTGCCCCTGTCTGGCTTAACAATTAGTAAAATTCTAGAACAACTTCAGAATCATGCCCTATCACTGCTCAAAGTCTTTCTGGTTTTTTTGCTTTGAAGAAAACTTTCTTTTTTTGTCTGAGGAACCTAAAAGCCATGGGAGCATACACTAAGTATAGGTATGCTGGGCAGTGTCAGCTGCAGTGAATGAAGTAATTTCTTCCCACACTTTACCAAGGCCCTGCAGTGACAAGCTGGTGATTGTATTACATTCCTTTTTGAATGAGAAAAATAGTAATTGAGGATCCTTTCTGTCTTGGTTCATCCAGCACCAGATTGAAACATAAGCTAAGTAAGCTTCAGCTTAAGGCCTCACATTATGAGGGGCCTCTAAACCAATCCCTGGGCCATGAAGGGTTGGCTGCCAGACTGGAAGTGACCACGGACTAGCAAACTGTGACCCTGCAGAGTCAGGCAGAAAGACCACGACTCCTCCTGCAGGGTCCATGGCAGCCATGGTTGCTGGTTAGCTCTAGATCTGCAGGTGTTTTTCCCATATCTCATGAGAGCTCACTTGAATTGGCACACTGCTGTAGAATCTACATAGTGCTTTCCTTTTACAAATATGTCAGAATGCTAATTTACAATGCTAGAACAAAGACAATGAGTTATAACAACATGATAAAAGAAGCAGATCTTAGGACTACAGGTTACTAGGTAACTGTAGATAATAGAAATGTATGCCTTTCTTCCAAAGGTACAATTCAGATATGGACCTTAAGATGGGAACTCATGTGTAACTTGCACAGTTAAGTATTAAACTTATTTTTCCACTGCAGTTTTGCTTTTGCTCAGTTTTCAGAACTACATCTAGTAGACGTTTGCAGTGATGGGACTAGAATCTGTAACACCGATGTTACAATTATCTTAAAGACTTTTTACTTCAGAATATTTTGATATCAATTATGAAAACAAATATTGTTGGAGGTTAGTCCTACCCAGCTGTAAGCAACCTGTAACCAGGTTGTTTTTTTTTTAATTATTCTCTCTTAATTCTTAGTTTAGATAATTTTTTCTTCAAAAACAGACTGGCATTTCAGGCCACAGAACACTATCACTGAAGTCAGCAATTTGCTTTACTAAGGCTCATGGTATTATTCAACCTTCTACAACAATGGGAATCAATCACATATTAAAGCATAAAAAACAGATTGACAAGAAAAGATTTTCAGAGAACACAAATGTGACTGTCTTTCTTTCTTTGGATGAGTAGTGCAAGTGATTTGGGACAGAAGGCTACCTGTTTATATGTCTTTAAAGACCCTTATACCCTTCTGAGTAGAAGTGGGTACCCTTTTTGGCTAACAGGAAGTTTGTGAATTAGTTGGAGTGGTTCCCAAGAGATTCTGGGTATCTCTATCCCAGTTCCATGTGAAGTGCAGAACCACCATCAAGGCAATAAGCGTCACCCACCTGCACCTCCTTAGCATGCACCCAAACCTAGAGATTAGGCACCATAGATAGTATGGAAAAGTCTGAAAGAGGTCTGAGGCCAAAGAAGTGTATACACAGAATTCCTCTAAACCATCTAGGTCTGAGTGGGATTGAGTAGGTGGGGCAGTCCTTGTTGGCAGTCCTAAACTCATGATGGAGGCAATATAGACAAAGCCTGAAGGGCCATACTAAAGTAGTAGTTAAATGACAGATATTTTACTAAATACTATGAAGATCTACATAAAACGTATATGCTATGAATAGATCACTATAATATGCTAATTGGATACTTATGATCTTTACATAGGAAGAACGTATCTCACAATGAAGAAAAGGAAAAGGAAAAAAGGAAAGGTATTCACAAACAATAAAATTTTATCATTTCAGGTCAGTGGAAATACATTTTACATTTTGAGTTAAAACTACTTTTCAAACCATTGCTAACAGTCTCCAAGCAAATAAAACATTTTAAAAGTTAATGATTTCTTATGCAAAAGTGAACCTCTAAATAGCTGGAATAAGTTTGATAATGAAAAATAAGAAGGTCATCTGATGGCAAGTTTTCCTGTATACTATACTTTCATTACTGATGAAATAGATACAGAAAGTCAAATTCATGTGCTTAACACATAGGCTTTTAGTCACAAAGACTGTTTGCTTTTTGTGATCACCTTTGCAGACAGACCGTGGGCTTATATTCCATATAGAGGTGAGCTATCTGCTATTGGCAAGTTTCTGGAATGAGATTAGTAACATTCTGGAATGTAACATTACTTTTACAATAATTAATAGAAAATTGTATAAAATAGAATTTTGCTGTGATTTCTACTCTGTTATACAGTGGTATCGAGTATATATTGTCTGCACAATAAAACATCAATACTTCACTGAGTAAAATAATTTCTGCACAATTTGATGTCTCTCACTACTGTTGATGAATAATTGATCAGTAACAATACCTATCCCAAACACAGTGGTACTTCGATTGTCTTAAAAGTCTTTTTTTACATTTTGTGTTTTCATGATACTACCAACAAGTGTTTAGGGTGAAGTTACATGTTATACTTAGACCCCACTAAAGGTACCTAAAATGTGAGTGTCTGCATGTTAAAGCTCATTTAGTCATGCTGAATGCCTTTTCAGCATTTCAAAGTTTTTCAGGTAAGGGCTAACTCTGAGCCATGCCACCTAGCTTGTGTTAAGATAACTTCAGTCTACTCCACTGAGATAAAATGAACAATTTGCAGTCCTCCAGTATCCCAGGATGCACTGCTCTCAGCCCTCCTCTGCACCCTGGAGCACAGAGACAAGTGTCTTACCTCCTAGCCACACAGCCCCTTACCAATTCTTTAGTGGCAAGTCAAAGTTGTGTAAGCAAGAAACAGTATTAACCCTTAACATGTGACTGCTAACAGCACATTGTAACTTTAACACCACTTAACTTTTCACAGATTTAATATGGTCTAAGTGTAACATGTAACTTCACCCTTTGTTTTAGTGCAAACACCAAATCATTGAAGTGCTGGGTTTTGCTAAGTGTGAAACAACCAACAACTTTAACCTCCATGGGTGTCTTTACATATGCTCTGGGCTTGGGGGGAATGGGGGGAAGGGGGGGAGGGGGACTTTGATTAGGGCAGATCTGAGAACCACTCTATTTAAAGATCATAGACAAGTTAAAGCACCCCCACTGCCATTTTAAAGCACAGGGATGCTGAATACACAAGATGCAGAGGCTGCTAGAGCATGCTACTTACCACACTCCAGCAGACTTGATTAATTGAGTCTGCTTTGACATGCTGTAATTATAACACATCACAGCAGTGTCCCCACACGTCTACAGGCACCCCATAGCACTATTGTGAGTATCTGTCATGTGGAATGACCCAGGTAAAGGAAGTAGGTTTGCATGAGGGACAAGTGTATATGATAGGTCCTATCTTGTTTGGGATTATACCATCCCTTCAGAGCTCAAAAAATAAGTCTCTGTGACCCAAGCTGAAGAAATGTGTCTTTTGTCTGAGACTTGAAGATTTTCATATCCTCTAAGGAAGCAACATAAAGCGTCCATATAACATGTATTGCCTGATGTGCAGGGATCCTGGTTTTCTTTGATAAAAAGAAATCCCCAATTTTGGGGTTATAAAAGTAACCCAAATCTACATTTTTCGGTGATCAAAATGAAACACCAATGTATATATATATGTGTGTGTGTGTGTGTTAATGGCGTGTTATGTGTTAATGGCATTTCATTTTAATCATGGAAAAATGTGGATTTTGGGTTACTTTTTGTATCCCAAAAATTGGGGATTTTTTTTTTAATCACAGAAAACCAGGACCCCTGCTGATGTGTTATGTATAGAACTTATGTAACAGCTTTGGGAAGGGGAGGATTAGGATACAAAAATAAAATGTGCATGAGTGGAAAAAGACTTTTTTTCTTAACAATAAAGGGCCTTATTCTACTTTCATACTGGTTTAACTCCAGTGGTTTCACTGGTATTATCCATGATTTATGAGGGTGTGCCCTCCAAAACAGGCCGATTTTAAGAAAGTATACATATGCAAAGTGCCCATTTTACAGGAATCCATAATTGGGTGTAATCTGTAAGAGAAGAGTCTCTGGATGGGGAAACAGATGTTACCTAAATATTGAAATATAGTCCAAAATCATGTAGTTGGTACTGAACTACTAATTATTTAAAAATAAATCTAAAAATTGAATGTATGCACCACTCCTCTCATGTATGCATAAAGAAAGTGAAGAATCCAAATTTATAAACAGTGAGCAGGGACACTTCTTTGAAACATTCTTTCTAAATCTCATTGGGACAGCTGGCTTTAAACTAGGCTCATCAGGGGAAGGGGAAGATGAGGCCAGAGGAAGTCTTGGACCACTAATCCAAGCATCACCCACAAGAACAGCCCAGCCTAGACCAATGACGAGCAGTACAAATACCCAGGTAAGCAACAGGGGCCAGGGCAATACTGAGAATAGGGGGCCAGTGTACACATCTTCAGGAAGCCTCAAGTGCCTCTACACAAATGCTCGTAGTATGGGGAACAAGCAGGAGGAACTTACCCTCCTGCTGGTTGACATGAGTCCAGACATAGTGGGGCTCACAGAAACATGGTGAGACCCAATACACGACTGGGCTGTGAATATCAAGGGTTATACGCTGTACAGGAGGGGTAGGACAGGGAGGAAAGGTGGGGGTGTGGTAATCTATGTCAAGGAGGAATACACATCCTAAATGAGTGGCAGGGGGTCAGAGGAGGCGCACACTGAAGTGTTCTGGGTTAGAATACAAGGCAGTCAAGGGGAAAAGAACTTAATGGTGGGGGTCTACTAAAGACCACCCAACCAAGGGGAAAAGCTAGACCAGGAATTCTTAAGTCAGCTCATGGAGGTAGTTAGGTCAAAGGTCATGGGTGACCTGAACTTTCCAGACATCTGCTGGGATGAGCAGTCAGCCATGTAGGTTCCTAGCAGAGATACAGGACTTCCATCTAACCCAGGAGGTGCACAGCCCCACCAGGGGAGATGCCTTGTTGGACCTGGTCCTGGCCATGGGCGATGACCTGGTGAGGGAGCTGTGGGTGCGTAGCCACCTGAGCGACAGTGATCATCGTGTGCTGGAATTCACCATCCAGAGCAAGGTGGCAAATGCCTGCAGCAAGGCAGCAGCCCTGGACTTTAGGAGGGTGGACTTCAATGAGGTAAGGAGAATAGTCGGGGAGGCACTGAGGTCCCAGAGGGTAGAGAAGTCGGGGGCCCAAGAAGAGTGGTCATTCCTTAAGGAGACAATCCTCCAAGCCCAAAGGGAGGTAATCCCAACGTGGATCAAAGGAGGCAAGAGGGTTCAAAAGCCCCCATGGCTCACCAAAAGTACACAGGAATGTCTCCTGGCTAAAAGGGAGGGTGGAAGGGTGGGGCCATCACCAGGGAGGACTATACGATGGTTACTCGGGGCTGCAGGGGGGAAGTCAGGATGGGCAAGGCAGAGATGGAATTGGGACTAGCGACCCAGATCAAGAACAACAAGAAGTCCTTTTTTAAACACATAGCGGGTAAAAAGAAGGTCCCAGGTAACGTGAGGCCTCTGCAAGACACTCTAGGAAATCTGGTCATCGCACCAGATGACATTGTAACTACTGAACATTGTAGATGATGTACAATTATTTGGAAGTATATGCAGTACTTAAGGAATTAAGTGATCTTCCGTAATAATAATAAAAAACTATTGGGAAAGAAAGAGTGTACAAATATGTTTATTAACTTTTAAATAAATCTAATTTTAGCTGATACAGATGCAAAATGAGAAAGCTAGTGCAATACCATGTCATCATCTGTGAAACAAACTTAAAGCTGATACTAAGCAAAATTGAGCTTTTTTGTTGTTGCTCTCCATTCAGCTGCACTCATCTATAAAACAGCTATTAAAAACATCCATTAGCTGTTAATTTAGAATACTTCAGACAGTGATCCCTAAACCTCCATTGATATCTTTCCAACAGCCGCTTAATCTCTGCAAATTGTTGGCAAGAGCTACATTGAATCAGTCAGTCATCAATCCTAGCTTTCATTATTTCAGCTAACACAGGGACATTACCTGCAAAATCTTAGAAGAAACTAAGTGTTTTTAAGACATATTTAGAAGTAGAATTTTCAGCATCATTCCATGAACCAAACTATTTCTGTTCTTTATGTCTTCTCAAATTAATACCACAAGGATAACCCTTAATGGTAACTGTAGTAAAACCAGCAGCAATCAAAACACTTCAGAAGTCAAAAGTCTGCTCCTGTTGCTAAGAAGTCATCTAAAACCTATAGTTGAATATTTCAACATTCTAGACTGCTCCCTTGCTGATCTCAATATCCTCTCAAGCACAACTATAACAACCTAAATATCCCCATTAAAAATAATCCTTATTCTGTATTCTGAATATACTATGTCAATTCCATTTTGTTTCATTCATAAAATTTCCCCATATAAACTAATATCAGTGAAGTATTGACTAATCTATTAATTGTCTTTTTTTCTTTTGTAATATTACAGTATTTACAAAAATCCATGTAAGAATATTATGACATAATTTAACAAATACATAACAAAGTGCATTCCATGTTCAGTAAATGTAATAGTTGTTAAACAGACCAAGACAGTTGACTTTTGTGCTGCTAAAGATGCACAGGAGCTTGATTTGTAATGGGTTATTTAATGGATTCTGCAACTGCTTTAAAAAAAGCACTAGAAACTGGGGAGTTAAACAAATGCTGCAATTAATTAATTGCTAGTATTTGGGAGGGTTGTTTCCAAAGTTTTATATGAGTTAATCTTGGTGAAAGAACAGGAGAGAGAGGACACTGAACCTGTGAGACTTTAGTAAGACAAAATGCATTGGTGTTATATCTACTATTTTTCCATTATTGTGATGATTGGGTTTTTAAAATTATTTTTAAATTAATTTTAGGATAAAATCTCCTTGGTCATTCCTTTTTAGAAGTTTCCATAGTTGCTAGAGTTTTCACAACTTCCTGATTGGTGAGACCAAGTTTACAGTACTTTTTATTGCCTCTCAATATCGATCGTAACCCCTTACAAAGAGTCTCTGAACTCACCATCAAATTAATTTAATTTCTTATCTGCAAATGCAATCCCACATGAAAAAAATCCTTTGTCCTCAATGGGCTTTAGTTCAGGCCTTACGTGATGAGCTGTAATTTTGAAGCAAAATATGGTCCAGTCTTTCTATACATTTCTTTTCCTCCTCACTCCAGTTCCAGTTTTGAACTTAATGTTTTACTTCTCAGCACACCCAGAATGCTGGGTATTATCCAGTGCCTTAATATGGCATTTTTGGGTCATAGACATTTACAAATAGTCAATATTTATACTGGAGGGGCACTCAACATTCTTATCAAGTTGACCTAAAGCTTCAGTTACATATGGCATGATGATGTCATTAAAATAATTAAATTAGTCTTCAGGGTGGTGTTGGAGCATTTTCACTGCCAATAATAACCAACAACTCCTTTTTTTTTTATCTCAGCTGAGATTTCTTTGCAGGTTATCAGTTTTACCTGCTTCTGACAATGTCAAACCCTTCTTCATAACTGCTAGTTTTCTTCCGTTTTGTTTGGATGTTTTTTTCTCTTTATATTGATAATCTTTTTGACTGCAGGGTGTGGGATATGTTTATATATTTATGGCAATAAAGTAGCTAGGTTTTACCTATAGATTATTCTGCCAGTAGAGAATAGTTTTAAACTTTTTTTTCCTGTCCTGTCAATCTGCAATTCTTTTCCCAATGATAGAGTCACTGTGGGATCTTCATCATCATCACTGGGTCAGTGCCCAAATCCATAGGAACCACCGCATGGGTGGAGAGAAAATAGATCTTCTGTGATTTTTCTCCCCCAGTATTGCCACCATCAGTAATGACCCTCTAATGCTCTTCTGATGGAGATTCCTGTTCCAGCTCAAAAACAGCTGGCTTGCAGGAGTGAAGTTTTTAGGTTGTGATCCAAAGCTTGTTGGAGTCAATAGAAATCTTTCAGCTGACTTAGGTGGCTACCAGTCAGGTCCTTACCATGCTGTTCCTTGGGTCTAAAGACAGAATGTAGGATGGCAAAATACAAGAGGGGATGCCTACAATGCATTCAAAGGCATGACTGAATCTTGTGCAGGCCTCAACTACTGTACATTAATGAATGTGTAGAATCACCCAGTGGTCCACAGAGGCACAAAGTCAGCCAAGTTCTATTTTAGGTACTTAGGCCCTTTTCTGGTCTTCATTGTGAGGAATGTCGACATTTTATAAACACTGGGAGAAAAGCAGAGGACATATAGAATAGTTCTCATACATTATGAGGAACACTGGAAACAAAAAAGGACTTACACTTTTGAAGAAATGAGAATTATTTAGAGAAAGAATTAAAGGTCATAGGTTTGGGGATTATCATTTAAATTTGCTGCTATGCATTTGTTTTGATCCAAAGTGAGACCATACAAAGCTCAATTTAACAAGAATGACGTCTTTCTCTTGTATGAGATGAATGTTTGAAAAGTATCTTTTCACTAAAAGAAAACTTATGTACATACTCATTGACTTTCAGCTTTTACATTTCTATCAAAAAAACATTTTATCTTGAAGCTGGAAAGCTCTTTAAAAAGAATTACTTTCAACATGTTTTTTTGCCCAACCAGGTTGAAGAGAAACACAAATATACATTTATATTTGAAAATCATTTTGGAATTCAGTCAACATGGACTTTTTGATGGCATCACAAAACTGAACACAGTTGTTGGTGTCCTCCAAGCTACATTTACAGAGCCAAGTACAGATATTCAAGCAGAGCTATAAATATTAATCTGAACTAGACATGAAGGATATCCACTAACACAGATTCAACAAACTAATGTAGATTTATTACTTGTTTTTGTAGTCAACTGTACTAATTCAATTACTTATATTGTAAGTACAGGGACATGTAATAATTTAAAATAATCCACATACTGTGCCTGTGCCTTTCACTGCCAAGTGGCCATTAATAAATGCTACCTCTTGGGTGAGATGAAATAGAGTATCGCTCTTCTCACAATTTATGTTTTCAGTTTTATTTTATTCAGCTTTTTAGAAGAATACTTCTAGCCCTCAAAATGGACCCATTACATTAGATATTTGTGCAAGGTGTTTTCTTCTGATGGCAATACTAAAGCATCTTGCAGCAAAATTTCATCAATGCAAAATTTCATCATATGCACTAATGTCTGCTACTTATTTTATTTCAGTCAGGCAACTCCATGGGACTCTGGGTCCAACTAGAGATTGATCTAGACTGGTTTGACATTCACCGGCTTTGAGAAAGTTGGGCTGGATCTCTCTCTAATGTTAGGTATATTGGAGAGTAAATTAGTTATTTTTGCTTTGAGATCTTCAGATGAGATTTGCTACATAGGAACTCAGAGTTATTAATATGTTTATGCCATTTTAATAGAAATGAAATTTTGTTTTTGCTTTATAAACTTCAATTAAAACTTGTCTTGGACTTTTAAAGGAAAGCACTTCAGGTGAAGGTGAATAAACAATGATAGTGAAGGAGCAATGCTAGCTTTATTTCTAGGTGACATATGTCAAAAAGAGGGATTCCAAAGAAAAGGAAAAAGTTACCTGGTGGACAAGTGGTGAAATTCAAGGTTTTTCTTTACCTTAATTTTAGGCTTACGTAACATTTTGGAATATGTTTTTGCATATTTTTTCTTGTTGTCAGGTTTTATGCACACACTTGTGTAAGTTCATGTATCTGCCAGCATATTGCAAGTGCCAATTGCAACTACTAGAAGAAGACCCAATTCTTAAAGAAATCTTTCCAGAACCACCCATCCTAGCCTTCAACAAGCACTGAACTTCACCAGGCTCATCGCCAGAAGCAAACTTCCTATGGCCCAAAGCACACTGAATGGATCTAGAAATGGGACAAGAAATGTAAAACCTGCCAACATATCTCCACTGCTCCCACAATAACTACACGTCACAACAGACCCATCACCATTACTGGATCTTACACCTGCACCTCCAGAAATGTAATACATCTCATCCAGTGCATTGAATGCCCTGATGGAAAATACATAGGAGAAACCAAACAACAACTGCATACCAGAATGAATGCACACCAAAAATCTATCAAAGACAACAATACCCAATTACCTGTAGGTGCACACTTCTCACAAGACAACCACTCTCTCCCTCCAATTTCTCTATTTTAATCCTCAAAGGGAATTTACAAAACACCTTTCATAGACAAGCCTATGAATGTTATTTTATAAATCTACTGGATACAAAAAATCATGGACTACATATAGACATTGGATTTATGGCAAATTATAACCTGCCTGCCAGCCAATAACCCCAGGTAATCTCTATACATTTTACCAGCTACATTCTATCATCCGTTTAACGTTCTCCCCTTTCCCCTACACCTACCTGCCTCGCACCTATCGTCTCCCATCCTCTCTGATCTTTGCTATCACATATTTGCATTTTCACAGACTTGCATTTTGCAAATTGGCTTTTATTCCACCCAGGAGAGCACACAAACACCCGCAGACTCTCTCTGTGCCTGAAGGAAGGGTATTTGTGTCTGAAACCTTGCAAAGAACAATTTTCCAACTATTTAGTTGGTCTAATAAAAGATATCACATCTACCCAAAGAACCTTCTCTAACTAACACTATACAAACGTAACTAAGGTCTTACACTTTAACTTGGGAGATTGTTTGAATGGTCATGTGCGAGTCAGATGTGAAAGACCAGCCAGCAAACGAACAGCAGAACAGCTAATCATTTTGAACCCTATCAAGAACTTGCTTAAAATTAGCATGTGATATCGCCTGTGTGGCTCATTGGCTCACATAGTTATCATGACAGGGGATATAAACAAGTGACATGATTTATTTTAAAAAATTGCCACCTCCCATCTGACTAGGCATACATGAATGATTAGCTCATTTATTTCTGAAATCATAGTAAATACAGATACAGTAGGCATCCCACTGCACACACATTTTTGGCAGAGTAATCACATATGCTTAATTTTAAAACCAGATCCACATATATTGATACAAAGAAATATTCGGATTTATATTATTTAAATGTTTTTTACAACAACGTATTCAGTAATCAACTGAAGTGCTTCCCATAATATTATCTGATTTGCATACCACCAGCAAGGAAATATCTATAAAGGGTACACATATGAACAATTTACTGTGGCAGGGGAGGGGAAGAAAGAGGGTCTTTGCTGTGGGGCAAAGTCTTTACTGGGAGTTGGGTGTCCCATGGTAACTACCCATGTGTGTGCTCTTATCCCACACTAAGTGGAAACTAATCCACAGCAGTTTAACCCTCCCTGACAGAGGAATCATTTACTGTGGTTTACTTCTATTTACTGTAGAGTACGCGTATGGATGTAAGCAGTTATTGCAGAAGAACTCAGCACAGTAATCTCCACCCTCTTTTACTCCATGGTAAATTATTTGTAAGCTCACTTCTGTAGCCTACTTTACTTTTCTTTCTTCCAAAGTATTATATAGCATTAGGAAACAAACTTTTCCATTATCTTGAATGACACTTTCTCAGTACTTAATGCATATAAGCAACACTGGCTCAGATCCCCAGGTGGTGTAAACTTGCAGAGTCCCAATAAAGTCAAAGGAACTATAGCAATTTATAACTGCTAAGGATCTGGTTCTGCCATATTTAGGATGAGAATAAGTACATATGTGAAAATAATGTATATTAATCATGTATAGCCATGCACAGAAAATATAAACCTACTAAAATAACTTCCCTAGGTCTCATTAAAGTACTATTAAATATTTAACATTAAATAATATTCATATAAATCATTTTATCAGGTCCTGATTGCCCCCTCATGCCCAATGGGACATAATACAGGATATAGATATATTACCATTCACACACTGCTGTGATCAGCATGGTTAAAAAATACAGATAGAGAGAAATGCCATAGCATTTTGGTTGAGGTGATCACTGCTCTTTTATGTGTTTTTTTTCTGAATCTAGATATATTCTTGATTATTATTTACTGTTCTCTTATATTTGATTTTTAACTGGTATATCATTTTTCCTTCTCTTTCTTTTTTTTCCTACTCCTTGTTGCTTTCAATTTCTCAGTCAAATTGCCAGTTATTCCATGACTGCCACAACCTATTAATTGACATTAACCTCAAACGCTCCCTGATGTTTGTCATACTAAAGATGTTCAGATGTAATTGCCCTAAGTTTAATAAGGGATACTAAGGTGGAGAGAGGCTAGTAGAGGATACATTAATTTTCTTGGACTGAAAGATGTAAGAAATCTTTATCTTGAACTGAAGGCATACCTTGAATCTTTGCATTGCATTATATTGTCAGATAACCTACTTTGGCTGCAGATAGCAGGTAAATTCAGTATCCACTTATATTCATAGCTAAGTGCTGCATAACAAAGTGATGGGAAATATTAATAATGATAAACTAGGTGCAGAATACGTGAGATAGAAGCAGACAACACAGTAAACGAAACAGAGTCACAGATGGATAGGGGACAAAAATATGCTTATTTTTTCAGCAGAAAGTAAAGAGAATTACATTCTTAGGCCTCAGTTGAGAAAAGTACTTAAACATATGCATAAGTTCATCCATATTTAGGAGAGCACTTAAGCACTTGACTTCAATGGAACCTAAGCACACATTTCACTTTAAGCATGTGTTTTAGTGCCACCCTGAAAGGGGGCCTGCAGTTGTGAACAATCTCCATAAAATGCACCAATCTTGATCCTCTTCACAAAATCCTTTTGAAGCATGTAATCAACTCCACAAGCCAGAGTCATTCTGGGTTTAATTCTATTGGTTAAAATCAAATTACTCTGAGGATGCATTTGGCCTATGTTTCTTTAATTTGTACAATGTTTCTTTATTGCAAGCAATAATGCATGGGGCAATCTGACATTCCAGTTGAAGCAGCAATACCTGACCCTGCCTTCTTGGAGGAAAGCCAGGCTAAAAGTGACATATTACCATGGAGGTGGGGAGAAAGGGAAAGGCCTCTGTGGCCCAACAGGAGGAGGGAGGGAGACTGTTGAACACAGCTATTATACCTTGAGAAGCAGGGGGCAAAAGAAAGGAGATGTGTAAAGTGTGAGCTGTTTCTGTATGGGATGTCAGAGAGATCAAGGAAAATCATCTCCACAAAAAAATTACACCCCACCTCAATAGTACAACTAGCATGGGACAAGAGAGACATAAGCACTGGGTGCTGTCTTAGAGGGGGCACTAGGCATCTCCCTCCAGCACACACAACCCTGCACAGCCTGGCCATAGGGAGCCAGGCGGGGCAGCACCATGTCCAGCAATGTAGCTGATGGGGGTGAAGTGATGGTCCTTCTCCCAGGGGACTTTGTCATGGGAAGGTTACCCCTATCCCTGGGGGGACAAATGGGGCACCAGGAGAGGCCCCAGCCCATGCCTCTGCTGTTAAAATAGCAACAGTAGCAGCTGCTGTGCAAATGAGGAGAGCAGGTAAGACTCCTTTACCTTCTCTCCTCCCTCTCCCTTCCCCGACTCCCACCCTGAGCTATGAAAAAGCTTATGATACCTCTACCCCACCCTCCCCCAGGATAGTAAGGACTGGCAAGTGCAGGTGGTCAGGCATAGACTGGAGAAATGGCAATGTGCCTAAGATACACAGGGACAGGTAGTTCATCACTGAACAAAGGAGTTTTCTTTCCAAATGTTATGTACCCCTCAAGTTATCTGTTTGCCATCAACCTGCCTGAATTCCAGGAGCAAAATCAAAGGGGGCTATAAGCAGGGAGGACCCACAAGAAACAAAACATTGGCAAAAAAGAAGGCTCCTGGGGGGAAAAAGTGTGTGAGAGAATTACCATTTGGCACACATACCCAAGCTGGCTCCGCCAAGGTTAGAATAGTTCATTATTTCCAAAGATGAACCTAGGATCAAAAGGAATCATAAACCTCGAAAGATGCTAGAAAAGCAAGGAGAGGTTGAATAAGTGCCCAGAGGTTGCTCAGGGAATATCAGTGAAAGCTGACAGATTGACTGAGATGCATAGAGCTAGGGAGCCTGCTGACAGAGATGGAGTTAGTGAAGCTGCGGGAATTTATAGCAGCTAACAAGGAAAAGTTAAGATATTGTTAAGCCCTGTATACATAGGCTTTTTACCCTTCCCTTTACATATTTTGTAAAGGAATGAATAAATAATGTTGTATGTTAAAACACTGATCCTATGCAAACTTATATTAGTAGATGCTCCTCTTAAGACTATTTCAGGTAACCCAGACCAAATTTGGACCTTCCAGCTTTAACACAATGAGAAGCCTGAGAATACTTCTGCTTAAAAATGCTATCTAAGAAAGCTTGGACTGTGTGGCCTTACCAGAATGAAGTGCAGGAGTCCAGCCCTGCCACCTAAGGACAGTACTCAAGAGGGACTAAAGGGATCCACATATGACTTGTTCTATATCTATGACAAGGTGGCACAACTGACTTACCCAAAATGCCAGTCAAAGATATTGAGAACTGCCAATTTGTAGCACTTCTAAAAGAAGGCCCAAGATGAAGTACCCTAAATTAATAAAGCATATTTAATTTATTGCTTTGTGTATTCAAAGCCCTCCAGAATACGATGCATATTGACCCAGGCATCCAAGAGTACAGCACGTTTTCTCTTGGATGCCTGGCGCATCTGGAAGACACGTGAAAAAAGACATATTGGCTAAGAATCTGAAGTAGCTCAGTCATGTAGATTATTCCCCCTACATTAAACCTGGCACATCTAAAAAAGGAAATAAAACAATGGAAGGAAGATGGGCATATACAGGCATACATCGTTTTATTGCGCTTCGCTTTATTGCGCTTTGCAGGTATTGCGTTTTTGAAGGTTTGTGGCAACCTTGCGTTGAGCAAGTCTATCGGCGCCATTTTTCCAACAGCATTTGCTCACTTCGTGTCTCTGTGTCACATTTTGGTAATTCTCGCAATATTTCAAACTTTTTCATTATTATTATATTTGTTATGGTGATCTGTGATCTTTGATGTTACTATTGTAATTGTTTTGGGGCGCTATGAACTGCACCCATATAAGATGGTGAACTTAATCGATAAATGTTGTGTGTGTTCTGACTGCTCCACCGACCGGACGTTTCCCCGTCTCTCTCCCTCTCCTTGGGCCTCCCTATTCCCTGAGACACAACAATATTGAAATTAGGCCAATTAATAACCCTACAATGGCCTGTGCCACCCCAACCTTCAGCAACCACCACCCTGATCAGTCACCAGCCATCAACATTGAGGCAAGACCCTCCACCAGCAAAAAGATTACGACTCGCTGAAGGCTCAGATGATGGTTAGCATTTTTTAGCATAAAGTATTTTTTAATTAAAGGTATGTACATTGTTTTTTTAGACATAATACTATTGCACACTTAATAGAGTACAGTATAGTGTAAACATAACTTTTATATGCACTGGGAAACCAAAAAATTTGTGTGACTTGCTTTATTGCGATATTCACTTTAGTGCGGTAGTCTGGAACTGAACCCGCAATATCTCCGAGGTATGCCTGTACAAAAAGTTGAACCTTTATTCTCATTTTGTCAAAGTGAGCACACTTCTAGGATTCCATTATCCCAAACAGAGATAGCTTTCCTTTTCAGATACTTGTACTGTTGGTGGACATGAGATTACTATGGTATTGTAATTTAAGTATGGAGACAGGTCTCCAACCCTAACTATAACCTATCATACTTAGTTACCTTACTTCAGGAAGAATATTCCCAAAGACCCATTTATAGCCTTCTAGACTGCATCCAGATGAGTGTGAGCATTTGTTTCCCTGGGGACAAGTAGGTGCCAATCCTGCTTGACCCTGGGGAACGCCCATGCCATGCATGCCTGGTGGGGTAGAGGAAGCTGGGGCCAACAACTGTGCCTCAGGTCCTGGGGCCCTTGGGGAGCAGCAGCCAGGAGTCTGAGGTACAACAGACCGCATGTCTGTACTCATCTCAATGTAGCCTTAGGTTTCAAATTGTATTTAAAAGTCTTTCCCCAATTTTTTATGCACAGTTACATGCAGAGGTTTTCAAAATACTTTTCACTAGCCCTGGGAAGCTACTGAGGTAAGATCCATCAATCAGGTTTCAGTTACTCATTTGCTAATCAGGGTTGAAAAAGCAGCATTGTAATAAACCAGGCAGCATCCATTAACTATTCTAGCAGTCACTGCTGTCTGTTGTTGCATGGAATCAAGATGCAATTAATCATGAGCCTGACTCCTGTTTCTAAAACGAAAGACAATCACCACAACTTCAAGGACTTAAATGTATGCACTATAAAGCTATCAGGATTATTTGAGAAAATTATGTCTGCTGTGATCATAACTATTATCAAAACATTAGACTGTTCTTTCAGAGTGCAATCTGCAGTAACAGAGGTGATGCTAGCCACATCATTCCTTTTTGTGCCATTTGCAATGGCAACCACTGTGCCTTAACCAGGACAACACAATGGGCCACCCAAACTCTGGCAGGCTTGTGACATTTTTTTTAACCTGAGTAAGGAGCAGTATACAAACATTTCTCACTTTTACACCATCCTTCAAAATAATGACCAAAAAAAAAGGACCAGGAAGCATTTTGACTCGGAAAGTCATGGTTCATTTGGTGCTTCACAATTATGCTGAAGGAAAAATCAGTTGTGACAGTCATGTAGGTGGTATAGCATTGCTACTTCTTCCATGCATTCACCCACCTGCCTGCCACACCCTGACCACCTGTTCCAGGGACTGTAATTCATGTGGAACTTTTATACTCTTTCAAATGCATGGGCTAGTGATTTAGGAAGCCCTTTTTGAGGATAAAATAGGGTTTGATTTTATATGTATTCCATTTATTCACCCTTGCACAGTCATGCATGGCCAGCATGTTTTCACTTATGTAAAATTTCATAAATAATGTAAGCTCATTAGGCAGGGAGCTATCTCTAATCTCATTTCCAAAGCCCTTTCTTCTTTAAATTATTTCTAAGAGTTTTAAAAGTACTGATTTAGACGTTGGTAGTGTAGTGCCGGTATTCAGGAAGTACCACAGCCATTATGTGCTCAATCCTAATGTACATGTAGCTGTAAGAGAAGAAGGTAAAACAGAAGAATATCTAGTACTGTCTTTGATAGGGTCTAGAAGATCTATAATTTTTACCTAGAGAGCCACTAAGCATAGCAAGCAATAATTTTGGTTTAACATGTATTTGGAAACTAACTGTAACTGTAACTTCTAATTATGAGGTCTTCCATTATTGAGTATAGTACAAAATCTGAGTCTAGATTATGAATGGAGCCTGCAACTCAGACCATATTCACAAATAAATAATGCACATTCTAAACATAAATTAGGAGTGCAAGAAGTGGGAAACTCAAATATCCTTGAAACATTCACCAAACAATTATTAGGGAAATATAAATGCATCCCCTGATCACTAATTTAATGATACAAGGTAAGGTGAAGATTTTGAATTTTACTTGGATTGCAGTTGTCTAAGTAACTATATTAACTTTAATTTAATGTTCTTCATGGTCCATGCTGTATCTCTGTCACTCTAAATGTGTTATTGCATAATCACGACCTTTTTGATGAACAATTTCTTTAGTGTTATGCTGAAACAATTATGCATAACATAATGTATGTTAAGCAACATACATTGCAAAACAGTAGATAATTGTTGTTATTGTAATGTACTATTTGCATATGACATGCATGATGTGCACTCTCACTCACTCTCATGTTCTTCCTTTCCATCTCCCATGACCACAGACAGAAGAAAATTGAGATCCAAGACCCCAAACTGTCATTGAATTACACCGTGCCCTTTGCCAAAATACTGAACTTCTAAGTTTCTCAACTACCTACCTGTACAAATCAACCTCATAAACAGAAATCTCAGGCAGAAGAAAAGATAAGGGGCCTTTGCCCTGTGATATGGGCAGCAGGGAAGATAAGTGGTCTAAAAAATCCTAACAGCAGCTACTGGGGATTATTAGCATAGTCCTTGCATAGTTCACATTGATGCATGTGCAGCAGAAATCGACTATATTGTATGGGAGGTAAAGGCCCATAATATTTTAAGAGGAAAAGAAGGTGGAGAATGTCCTCCTGCTCTGGATATTGCTCCATGAGGCTTGTCTGAGCAAAAGTTTATATTTGGCTCAACAAAGAACTTCCTCAGAAAATACATCCATAGCCAGCATCTCCTCTGCAAAATACAAAATTCATACACCACTATTACCAAATAGGGGAACTTCTAGCTGATATTTCCAGTAAGTCTAGCTCATGGGCTTATACAAGGAAGCAAAGAAGAAAGATATGTAAGGTGTTAAGGAGGTGGTCCATCAGATACTAATGCACACAAACCACTACTGTTGACTTTGAGAAAGTGCTGGGAAGACATTAAGGTCTGTAGGGAATAAAAAGCGGGCATTACATATATTTGGCTTCAACTTAGAAAATAAACTAAAAATATCAGGGTACTTTTTAATTCTTCCAGCTGGCTCAAATACCAGAATATCAGCAGCATATATAAAGAGTGGGCTTTATACAAGTTATGACACACTGAGGAATCTATTATATGCACACATACATATATAAATAAGGGAGAAGGATGGGGAGAGAGAGTAAGAAGGAGAGAACACAAACTGGGAGAGAAACAACAGAGAAAGCCATCACTGAAAGCTACTAATTACCTGAAATGATTTAAAAACTATGAGCCAAATGCTGCTCTGGTATAAATTGGCATATGATGTTAACTTCAGTGATGCTTTGTTGACTGACATCAGCTGAGGATTTTTCCCCTACTCCAGCCCACGTGCCCACCACCCACACTCCCCTGACCTCCTGCTCACCCCCAGCACCACTCCAGGGCATGCACATGGGTGACACAAAACAGCTTTATTTCCCAAACAACCCCCAACTCCACCCCTTTCCCTGCAGAGCCTCCTTTCCCCCGTCCACCAACAGTACTCTGCACCATGCACCCACAGTAAAAACCCCACGTCACAAACTGAAAAATATGTTTAACTATCTGATCTGCTCCTGAAGTCCTGGCTTGAGAAGCTGAGGGGTGGGAACACCTAGGGTGTAGAGCCCAGAGGCAGGTGGCCAACATCTCATCCCTGAACAATTCCGCATGGGTCTGGGGGCTGCAGAGATCATGGCGGGCTTCTGCTGCAGTGCAGGCAGCCAGTGCTCCTGCAGGGTGGAAGTCACCCCTCCCAGCTATCCAAGTCAAGACGCAGAAGGGCCAGCGCCCTCTGGTGTGGCTATACCTGGAACTCCCTGGCACCTTGGCTGTGTGGAGCTGGGGTGAGCAGCAGGAGGCAGCAAGGCCAGGGCAGGTGTTGGGCCAGGGGCTCCTGCAGGTAGGAAACGCCAAAGAAACTCCTCCCAGATCCCAGGATGGGGCTGTGGCAGGGTGGTGGGCAGGAGCAAGGGGCCCTGTTGGACCAGGGCCAGATGCTGGGTGCCAGGGGAGATGAGTGAACCTCCCATGCCCAGGAGGGCACCAAGAGCCTGTTAGTCAGTGTCTGCAACAACCACTGTGTGGCCCTCACTCTTGTCTCGCCACTCAGGGAGTATAGTGTGGTGCTCCTCGAGGGCCTCCTTCTGGCCCCAGTGTTCCTGCATCATCTGCTGGAACGCCTCCTCCCAGGCAATGTCCTCCACCCGCCATGCCCACTGCTCCTCCTGCACCTGGTCCTACTCCTGTACCTTCCACTCCTCAGCAACTGCCAGCAGCTGCAGGAGCAGAATGGTTTGGTCCTAGGTGCACTGCTGCAGGTGCTGGTGCATCCAGGAGGCTCTAGAAGTGGGTGGCGGCAACCTGGATCCCGCATCCTCATTCGGGCTGGTGGTCTCCCCTGTGTCCAGATGTTGGCCCCGCAGAGGCAAGAGACAGAAGCCTTTTGTGAGAGTTTGCAGTAGTTCAGAGATTAACTGCTTTGCACCAGGGGCCATGCATCGCTGCTGGCAACAATGCCTTCCTTGGCATGTGAGAGGCCCATGCCTGCCCAGCTGTGGCGACACGTGCTGCTCAAGAAAGTTCTCTCTGTGTGCTGTGGGGTGTAGCCCAGGGGCCAGGGGGCTGTGGGCAAGCTGGGTGGGGACTGGTGCAGGGGTCAGGGAAGGAACTAAGAGTGCCCTCTACCCAGTGAGGGACTTACCACATATTCAGGATTGGCGAGGCTGGCAGCTCAGCATGGGACTCCCTGTCAGAATGGGCAAGTCTCTGAACCTGGTATCTGTGGCCAACAGTGGTTGGTGGGCAAGTGTCTAGCCAGAGACACCCCCCAGAGAGGAGCTGATGCTGCTGGCAGCCAGTGATGTCGTGGCCAACTGCTCTTCATGGTGGAGCAGAGCGGGGGCAGAGCTGGCAAGGCAGACACTGGCCAGGGCTCCCCAAGCTGCTAGTGGGTGCATCAGCCAGGGAGGTGGATGGGGCAGGGTGCTGAACACCCAAGGGCCCCTCCTCCAGGGAAGTGTCATGCCCAGAAGGATCAGAGTGGGGCTGGGACTCTGCCAGGCCATCCCTGCTAATGAAGACCGCAGGGTTGTGGCCTGGGTCCCAGGGTGCCAAAATGTTGGTCAGTTCCTGCATAAAGGCATGGTCTTGTGGACATGACTGGACTGATGGTCAGCCATGACCAGTCACTGTGTGCCTGTGACCACCCACTGCATTACCGCACCAACTGAGAGCGGCCTCTCTCATGCATCCCACCTGACAGGGCCTCACAAATATGGGCAGTCGAGAACCCACCCTGTGCAAACTGCCTTTGTATCTCTGCATCCCCCCAAAGGGACATGAAGTTGCACATCTCCTCCTGGGTTCAGGTGGGTCCCTAGGTGCTCAGCTGAGGCATGCACACATGGGCAGGGCTGGGCCTCACTGGGGAGGACATGCTGGCAGTGCCTTCTGCGCTGGCTGTTTGGGCCCCAGTGCAACTGCTCCTGTGTGCCCAGCTGTGGACAGTGCTCAGGACCACTCAGCAGCAGGGCCTGGAAGTCACGTGGCAGAGACAAGTGTGCCACAGCATGTGCACATAGCTACAAAGACAGGAGACAGTGCTAAGGGTGTGCAGGAACAGGGAGCTGGTGCCGCCCTCCACAGCCAGCCAGGCAGGAGCCCTGGGGAGTCCTGAGGGCGGGGCAGGGGGAGCAGCAGGTTGCAGCTCTTAATGACACTCACCTGTGGCCAAGGAGCAGCTCTGTCTAGTGAACAGGATGAGCAGCAACAGCCTGGGTCCTGTCCAGGGGGCACACAGGGCTTGCAGACACCCACGCTACTGTGCAGTGTGTTCTAAGGCACAAAATGGCTGCAGCTTTTATACCCTACAGCTTGCGGCTGCTAGAGAGCAGCCCAGGCCTGGGGGATGGGAGGAGGCAGCCAGGAGCCCTGGAGCTGGGCTCCGGCCAGCCCTCTAGCATCTAGGCAGACCCAGAAGAGAGATCCCTGGGTTACTGTGCAGTAAGATGTATACATGTGTATTACTGAGCAGTAACTAATTGGGCATAAATTTGATAGCTGCATGATGCAGGTGTCAAATTTACACTCAAGTCAGCATAAGTTGCTGTATTTACTGTGCAGTATGGCTGTGGACATGTAGATGCATACTGGTACTGTGCAGTAATTTTGGTTACTGCACAGTAAATTTACACATGTAGATGCGCCCAGTGAGCATTAACTAGATATCTCATTGAAACACACAAGAACAAGATAGCAGAAACAGTTCCCCAAAATCAAAATAGTGTAGTGTGATTAAAATAGTTAACTGGTAAATTAAAGTACTGAACAGTTTCTAATCTATACACATATGCAATACATTTCCTTATTGTGTAAAGGAAATAGATGCACTACTAACTACCCTGATTCACCCTTGGACATTTCATGACTGTTTCTTATCGCTCAGTTGAACATAAATTCATAGATTTTATGGTTAAGAGAGCTTGAGATGGGATGCTGTATTTTCAGCACTTACTCCTGCCACTTCTTATTGGACCATCTGCTGTCACCTTAAAGAGACAAGTGTATATTATCAAGGTAAACATACAAACCACTTCTCTATTTGATACTTAAAAAAACAACTTTAAATGTATTGATTTGAAAGTGTCAATAATGCCATAGGCATGAAACCTTGAGAGAGAAAATGGCATGAATATTATTCTTGTTGATTAAAAGTAAATATTTTTCACCAATAAATATTGCTGTGTGTTGGATTTCATGCTTAATTTCTTTTCATGACAACATAGAATTTAATCTAGATCAAATGAAGTGTTTAAAAGGCATAAAGGCAAAACTAATTATCAGGAATAGTATTAAAGCTCGACTGTCGTTACATAATATTGTAAGAATACCTACATCCTGGACAACATATTTACTTGGTGAATTCAGAAGCTGGGACTCTTATCCCATGCGTGCATGCAAAAGATATTTGTGTATACACAAATCTAATTACACATACTCATATATGCACTGACTCATGCAAGTTGGTCTTAGTCTCTATTCAGAATTTGACCCACCATGGCATTTTTATTAAAAGACAGAAAAAACTGAATATATGCTTTAGGTAGAAATAATTAGAGTAGAGTTAATTATTCTGAAATTAGATAATTCTTAATTTAACTTATGTGGCAGAAATCAAGCTACTAAAATCATTATTTTTATGAATGCTTTTGGAACCCGGTGGAGATATACAACTCTGTTTCTACTTAAACAGTCTTTCAACTGATTCTGGAAAAAGATAGTGATTGAAGGGGGAATATTGTTAACTGCTTTGTGTGCCCAATGTTCCCTAGAAAAATAATGCACATAAAAAGAATGAAATGTTTTCTATCTGATTCTGATTGTAAAATATGATGGCTAACCTGAGAGGTGTGACTGATTGATACCACAACTTTACAGAAAATATATGTAAACATTATATATTTGAAATATTTCTCCTCTGTGCATTAAACCAACCTGTCATACTTTTACAAAACAGAAGCAAATTAAAGTGAAAATGCCAATAAATAAAATGCACTAAAGTTCCTCAAGTTCCTCCTAAAAAGAAAAAAAATCACAAAAGAGGTCAAGCATCATGTTGCTTTTGATGCAATGTAATCATACATATTTTCATTCATATCTGATACTACAAAAGCTACAAAAAGATTCCATTGTTAGCATGTGCCACATTATTGGTATTAACACACGCTAAATATGTGGAAATCTATTCCAGCAGGGTTTTCTGTTTAATTTGTTCCCCTGTGATAATTACAGTTTTTGTCTGAGATGAGAGTCTTTTTTTGTTAAGCTCCAGTGCTTCTGTGCTGTCCAACTGTTATACAGAGAAGTAAATGAAAAGAAGCTTGCGCTCAAAAGCTGCCGGAAATAGGCTTCAGTACCTTCATTTGCAGGTTCAGTATAGAATAAAAGGCACAATATAATTTTCAAAGACAGTGTTCCATTGACATGTCATTGGGAGAAGTCTGAAATTATGGGAATTGGTTATGTAAGTCAGGGGCCCCCTTCATTCACTTCATCTTATTATTTTTTGAACCTGTTTAACAGGAGCTGACTTTGTAAGTTATTTACACAGCACATGTTCTCATAATATTACAAATGCTCATAATATTCTTATCCTTTGCTCATGTCAACTCATCTAGGTTTGACAAAGTAAGGTGACAGAGGTACATGAAGCTAGCAATGGCATACATAGCCAAATATATGGTATTTGAGCAAAAGAAGAAAATAGGGACTCTTTTCTTTGACCTCAGGCATCTCTCTGATATTTACTTCCCATCTCAACAGTACTCACACATACATGAACATACAATGCTTCCCATTATCTATGCTTCTTCATAGTCTCCCCTTTTTTTCACTATCCATCTTTCTTTGTCTCTCCCTTTTCACTAGTATTCTGTCTCTCTCCCTTCTCTTTCACTATCTCCTCTTTCATTTCTCTCTTCTGGAGAAAAAGAAAAGCCACATTTGGAGATTGTAGCAGGTCAATTCTTCCCCAGGGCTCCAAGGACATTTGTACACATGCTTGCGCTGCAGTACTGAGTGCTTTTAAAAGCGCCCAGCGCTGTAGCACATGCAGTTGTATAAGTGGTGAAATGTGTGTAAGTGCTGAGAAAATGGGAGCAGCATGCTTTTGAACTAACACACCTTGAAGGTTGCGTTAGTTTAAAAGTGCACCACCTTCATTTTCTGCATGTTGACACACACTTTGCCGCTTATACAACTGCACGCGATGCAGCGCAGTGTGCGTCAGCTCACGTATGGAGCAGACTCAATTAATCAAGTTTGTTCCAACCCACTGGATATCTGGTGCATCGTGGAACAAAAAGGTATGTGTATAAATGCCCAAAGTGAAACAGGCGTGTTCAAGAGCAGGCTGGGCAAACACTTGGCTGGAATGGTTTAATTAGGGACAATCCTGCCTTGTGAGTACCCTTCCAGCCCTAGTTTCCTATCATCTAATTTTCTGCTCTTTTGGAGTAGGAGAGGAGAAGTGATGGATTTTGCAAGTTCTGTATTGCTCTTGTTTCACTTGTACTGGCAGGCTAGAGATCGGAGGAAGCAAAAATCAGCTAGAGGTTGAATCTAGAAGGGAAGAGTTACCCACCAAGCACCTTGCTGGTGCTGCTGGCAATTACTCTATTTAGGGCATCAGCATGTATCCTGGGATATTTTCTTCCCCACCCCGCCCCACGCACCTAGCCTCATCCTTCCTGGGATGGGTGGGAAGGAGGGGCTTTAGGCCTGAGACAATGTCCTTCAAGTGGTGCCACATCTGCTTCTTTGGAAAACCAGTTTGCAAACTTGAGTGCTTTTCTTCTTCATGTCTCTCCTTCTATCCTTGTGCTTATTGATTCCTCCCTTCTTTGAGTTTTGTCAATCTGCAGTGACATGGTATGAATAAATAACAACTCTGTAAATTATTGTAGGGTATATCTCAGTTGAAAGATGTTTTAGAAACATAAACCTATAAGGCTGAAAATGGCCATGACAGATCTAGCCTACACCCTGCACTGAGGCAGTATCAAGCATACCTAAACTGTCCCTGACCTTAAAAGCCACAACCCCCCACAAAACTGTATAGTCATTTTTATGTTTGGAACAGTATCTTTAGTATCCATGTCACAGGACTTGATCTGTGTCTTGGACATCCTTATTCTTGACTCCCCAATTCAGTCTTTTAATTACTTCAGCCTGGCTTCCTCCTCTGACTTTGATGCTTGCTTCCCTCAGACCACCAATGCCCCTGTCATTATACCATGCTTTAGTTTACTCGCTATGCAATAGCTCAAGTAGAAAATAGAGTATCTTAAAAGTCAGATCTATACATTCCTTTCCCACATATTGATGTTTGGGACAAAACACAGGATTGATGCTATTCACACAACAAGCACACCCTCATGTTAGCAGATTTGTAAATCTTTTGGTTTAATGTTACTAACTAATGGTGACTAATAACTGAGTTAGTAATGTAATAGTTTATATTAAAACACATAGATGTCATAGATCTTTGTGCTGGCAGAAGACCTTAACTTCAATCCACAGCCTTTCTTTGCTTATGCAAATAACCCTTCTTTGGGTGATGGAATTTGCTATTGCATTCTTCCATAGCAACACCACTGGAATGCCCTGCTTTGGTCCCATTACCCTCCCTCTCCACAGAGATTCAAATTTGTCACAGGAGCTGTTGTAGTTATTTTTGAAAGTTAATCCAATCCAGATCTATGTGAGCAAGAGTACATTTTCTTTTACCATACAAGTGCAAACTCCACCTAGTTACTTCAGCATTCTAAGTTGGGAATCCTGCCACCAGTATAATTAGACTCTGTGCACATACATAGCCCCTTGGCTGCTTACCATTGGATAGTATGGTGCCCATTCAACAATTAGTCCAGTTCATTCAGTAGGGTAAAGCTGTCAAGCAGTGAAGGATTTCAGTAGCTAACTTACTAAACATTACAGCGAATGCCATCCTTTTTTGCAGGAACTTCCTTTTCCATGTCTGTGTTGCTGCACTAGTGCCAAAACTATCCAAACCCTGCCAAAGTAGATCACAGAATAATTACAACTACTGAATCAGAATTTGCTTATGCAGCAGACCAGCCATTGCTAAACCCATAGACATTGTATGTATACAACCCCCTGAATAAAAACACAACCAAGAAAGAATTGAAAGACAAAAAAGGAAAAGCTACAGGAATTTCAAAAGTATGTTTTAAACACACACTGGCAGAACAGATTCCCCATCTTTCAGAAACAGTCCTTTACTAATATATACATTTTTTTCAGATGGGTTATCTCAGTTATTGTGTGGGTCTCCTTAGAAAAGCTACAGTACTGCAGGAGCTGTTCTCAGATTGGATACTGGCTTTAAGCCACATGTCCCACAGTAAGGGAAACGTAGAGATGCACAGCCTTGGCAGCAGCTCCCACAGCCCCAGGCACTCAGAGTTTATTGTATTTATTCATAGGATTTTCTATGGCACTCGTTTCTGTAGTATCTAAGCACCTTACATGCATTAATGGATTTATTCTTACCCTTTAAGGTAGAAAGTGTTATTATCCCCATTTTATAGATCGGGTGCTAGGGCTCACAGAATTGAAGTAAATTGTTCTAAGGCTCACAGGAAAAATTTGGCAGTTCCAGGAATTGAATATGAGCCCTCTGTGTGCCTATCCATTGCTTAAACACAAAATCTTCCCTCTGTGAACAGACCGCTGTATATTGCTACTGCCTGTTGTACAGAGTTGTAGCCACTGATAGTCACCAGGCTGTTTCATGTCTGCTGGGTGCAGAGAATATCTAGCCATGGCCCTAAATCTCAGTTCTCTCTATCCAACTGGAACAATCTGGAGACACAAGATCCATTTGCTTTATTATTTATTTATTTATTTGCAGGATAGAAAGCGTGAGGTGCTTTTTCCACCCTCTCTCTCAATCAGGATGCACAGATCACACTGTCTGGGACAGTTAATTATAATAAGGGTAATGAATGTGTGTAGTAAAAACAACAAAGTCATCCCAGGGCCCATGCACTTGCATACAGTCTGTGCCCAGCACTGATTTGACATGTTGTAACCCTATATTCATCAATCTATATTTATTTTGCACTTCCCTGTCTAGTTCAATATTTTAATTTGAGGACAGTTTGGTGCTGTGTTGAAATAAGGACCTTTTTTCCCCACTGCATTCTTTCAGTTACTTCAATAATTAAACTCTAGGACACACAGTTAGATCTGTGTTCAAATCAGCTCTGGTCTAAAGATGTGTACCTCCTGCTCCACAGCATTGATACACAGCTACTGTATACAGGCAAGAGGTACCACATGCCAAGAAACCATGAAAGTTCCATGTTTTTGCAAATGAGCCACATATTTCCAGGGTTCAAAGGACAATGAGAAAGGCACAACTAGTCATGTGGTTTTTGGTTTGTGCCCTGATAAATGGCAGGTCAAGGAGGGTTGAATTTAATAGTATATTCCTCAATGAAATGTCACTTTTTCCTCAACGTGTCCTTTGTGTGAGCTAATTAAAATCATGTTTTACTGCAATGTCAGCACACGAAGATGCTGACTTTCCTGTTGTCTTCTACATGGTACAAAATGAATGTTGTCATTTGATAAACTCAGGATCTTAAAGGTTCTGTCTGATGGGGTATAATGTATGCTGCTTTATGTATGCTTTAATGCTAACATGTTGTTGCTTTTCCTTTTTTCAAATCTTAATGCTTACACCCTGTATGTATTATTCTCTTCTGCCCTTCTCAAGTCCTAACCTCCAAGAAATGAACAGAAATTAAAACAAGCTGGAGCAAATATTAGTGTTGTTTTGTTACCTAAGTACTATGTCTCAGTCCTTAATAAACATGCCTGAAAGCCTCAGTTGCATGCACCTAATGAAAACTAGCTGTGCAGGCATTACATGGGTTCCTTACATCTTATATTTATAATCAAGTTAGGTTATAATTGCTATATTCACCTTAACCAAAAACGTAGAATGTAAATGTCTGTGTAATATGATGTATATTAGATTGGAAATATTGGAATATCAGTGCGCTAAGCAATATCTGTAGTTGGGCTTTGCACAAGGTTTTGCAGCGTGTCATTAATGATGCTTTCTAATCACAGAAATGGAAGTACGTATAAAAAAAATAAACTAACTCCTACTACATATTCACTCAGTTTCTTTTTTTCCCACGTCTTTCCCATTTTTCCTGTAGAATTCACTCTCTCTCTCTTTTTTCCCCCTTGTAACAAAATGAGGAAGTCAGTGTTTATAGCAAAGGATAAAGAACAAGAAGTTTCCTAGTTCAAATGGCCTGTAGCCATATTACCCTATGCTGTGATCCACACAGATCCCACAAGCTAAATAGGTTTGGTTTGGGTCAGCTTTTCAGTGTAAAATTTGTATGGGTCAACTTATTGGTAGATACTGCTGGAATCAGTACTGGTTCAAACTGTTGCTCTGATAGCAGTGAATCAGAGGTCCTATGACCAATGCCACTGCCTGCACTAAATGGCACTGTGCTGCTAGTTATGCTGCTGACTTACAGATAATATATGAAACACAGACCTTAAAGAACTAACTATGGATCTGATCCAAAGCTAACTAAAATCTTTCTACCCAGTTATAAGATTTGGTGCTAAACAGGTTCTATGATAACTTCTTAATGATATATATCTTAAAAGACAGTGTAACGATTTTATGGAGGAGGCCTGTTGGTTACAAGACCAAAGACATTGGGAAAAAAATCTTCAAACTAGTTGTCCTCATTTACAATATACAGTCGAATGTGATCACTGACCACAACATATAGAAAAATGTTTATTAAACATACATTAGCTGCACTGCCTCTGCCTCTGTTTACAATTATTCTAGATTTACATAGTATGCATACCTCCATGAAAGCAGTTAAAACCCAGTCATCAGTACCATATTACTGCAACAAAGTACTTACATGCATGGCTAACTTTAAGTATTTGGAAAGTATAAAAAATGTCAATGGGGCTACTAACTTGCTGCTAAATCACGTGCTCAAGTTCTTTATATTGCTGTGGACAATTGTTATTCCATTATATGGATAATAAAGAAAAAGTAGCATAACATGTCACTACAATTACAATATGACAGTTCCAGCAATATAAAAGGCACTGAATGGTTGCTCCTTGTTTTCTTTTTCTCTTCCTTTCCTTCTTTTGCTTTCCTCCTTTCCTTCTTTTGCTTTTCCATTCCTTCCTTCCTTATACCTTCTAGAAGTCTCTAGCATAACCAAGTGCATATCCCACTTCCTGAGATTCCCAAAAGATTCTTGTAAGTGCTATCACTTACCGTTATACAAACTTTATGTATATATGTACACAAACTTCCTAACCCTTCAAATCAGGTCATTATATTACAGCACTTATGAGGATATGGGAAAGGTTGCCATGTTGATGAAGCATCACGTATAACAGCAAAGATGTTAAGTATTAAAGCAATTAGAAATTGAATATCCCATGTACATTTTAGCACTCCACCCTCAGTCTGTACTAATACAGTGTCTTCTTGAAATTTATGATTTCAGTTACTACAGACTTCAGGCTTTGTAAAGCCCTAAGAAAGACTTTGATCCAAAAATAACACAACTTTGAAAAACCAAAGAGCAGAAGACAGGAGGTGGATGTTGCTTCAGGGGCACAGGTAAGATTGTCTGGATTTCCTAACCATCCAGTTTTATAGTTTCAAATGTATGTGTTACTTTTAAAGTACAACCTTAACTTTGAATTTCCTGTATTTTTAATGTTTGTTTAATCATCATCAGATAGAGGCTAAGCCACTCACTTGCTGTGTGACCTCAGGCAAATCTCTTGACCTGCTTTTTACTTTTCATATGTAGCTGTATAATCTAGTAAAACTGGGAGCTCGCTAAAAATAAAAAAATAAAAAAAAAATAATTAGAAACTATATATGAGGTGAGAAGCTCTGTATAAATACACTTCTGGAAAATATAGCCATAGTCTTTGCAAAGGGCTAGTGAAAGTTTACAGACAACCACAAAACACCAGATAATGTTTGTCCATAATTAGAAATTAGTTGTAGATGCAGCATTACAAAAAATTAAAAATACATATGGTGTGAATGTTTTGAGTATAAAATTTATCACAGCAAGATAGGATGTAGTTGTTACCAGTGCTTCCTGTTGTACTGGGTGCATATGTTGTTATGTCACTCTGAGATGAGAAGCAGGAATACATATTTAACTAATCATAGCATTGACTACCTTGGTTGCAGGCAACAGCATAGTAAGTATGCTTCATACAGGGTGAGTCTCTTATGCAAAAGGGAAAGATGGGGAGAATCAAAAACTATGAATTAAAACACATCACATTGTTTCCCTCTGTAGTGTCTAAATCCCTTGGGACCAAGCATGTGGAAGGATTGTTTTAGAATACCCCACTGTTTAGGATGGTTCCACAGTCTACTGAAGTCAGTGAAAGACTCCTACTGGCTTCTTATACCTTTATTATAAAGAATGCTAAACACAAAAAGGTGAAAGGACATAAATTCATAAGGGAATGGGCAAGAAAGCATTCATCAATCAAAACTAAAGTCATAACCCCCTCCCTCTTCACTGCACGTGCTTCATGTGGTCACACTTTTAGGACTAGCCAGCCATGTTCCACCCTAAAAAGTGCCCTCTCAGTGGTCTAGAGTGACACAAATTGATTTATGTTCTGTTGCAGTGTGTACCCATATGCAAAAGAGAGATGTGCCCCGACCAGAAACTGAATGAGGTAGAGGGCATCACCCAGTGCCAGATTATGACATGCTGAGGCCCTAAAATATGTCCAGTTTAAGAGGCCCCATAAAAATAATCCACGAAATCCATTCAAATGGATTTTCATGAAATTTTAAGATGAATCATTGTTATTTCTGCACAAATTTATGAACTCAATATGAATAATAACTGTAGAGCCATATGTATATTTTTGCTATATTAGAATGAAATTGTTCAGTTTGGGGTTTGTTTGTTTTTTCTTATTTAGCAGCCCCTCATATTGTAGCTTAAGTCTAAATCCGATACTGGCATGACCGGAGCCAGCACCTACAAGACAGATCAAGGGAGGGAGGGAGGAAGGAAGGAAGGAATTGTTTCTCTCTGACAAGGTTCTTCACTAATATTGCACTGGCCCAACCTGAGCCTCCTGGCAATGGCAGTCAGAAGCTCCAGCACAGGGCTGCCTGGTCGAACTTTTCACAACACTGGGAACTGGGATATGGGGGGAAAGGTGCCCCATCCTTGCTGCAAGGGCACCACCCCACAGCTTGCTGGCTGTCTCCAAGAGAAGGAGGCTGGGCTGGGTCTTCATGGCAAGGGGGCTCCCTTCCTCCTCATCCCCAGTTCCCAGCACAGCAAAAAGCTAGGCCAGGCACCTCCACACTATAGCTCTTGCCTGCAGCTGTCAAGAGGCTGGGGCAGGGGAGAAAGATTGTGCCTCTGCCATGTGGACTCAGCCTGGCCCCCCCCACAAGACTCGTGGGCGGGGGGGAAGCGTTGCCCTGGCAGCCTCCTGGGGGGCATGCAGGAGCACCCCCAACCTGTGCAGGCAGGCAGAGAGCCCCCCCACTCTTCTCAACAAATGGTGAATGTCTGTTTGATTCATTCCCATTCTAACTTAAGAACTTTATATACAGTGCAGTAGTTACAGTGCTTCCTCCAGTGGCTTTTTAAATGCCTGTACTTAGCCATAATGATCAAAGGCAGACCAGATCCAGCCCAAGAAGCCATGTCATCTGAATCACAGGGCTACCCAAATGTCCAAAAATTTGGCAGTGGGAGACCAGTAGCAATTAATGCCACTGTTGCCAAATTTCCAAGCTCTGTGAGCCAGATGACATGATCCTACGCATAGGACTGGTTCCACAGGTGTGATCTGGCATGGGGCCCGATCCCACATGTGGTGCAGGGGCTGTGGGACCAGATCTGGAACACAGGGATCAGACTGCAGGCCTCATAAGGCAAGAGGAGCAGGGGCCAAGGGGGCCAATCTGACACATGTCGCCAGAGCCATGGGGCTTATCCAGTGCATAGGTCTGGGGTCACATGCTGGATCAGGCCCATGGACCAGATCTAACTTGTGAATAGATCTTTTACCAGTTAACCAGATGGTGGGACCAAAAGTTTGGGTACCCCGATCTTAACTTTATAGAGACACTGCACCATAAGCCGTCACTCCACTCCATTAAGGAGTAAAGTAGAAAGAGCAAGAGAAGTATATGGTTTCCAATGTCAGAGGAAGGGGAGAAAGAGAGAGGGGAAAGGAGAGAGCGGAGAGAGCAGAGAGGGAGATTAGCAATATGGCTCAGGGCAGAGAAGGGGACATGCCATGCTGAGCTTCTTGCCAATCCATTATGACACAGGCTGGATCCATCTTAGCATCACTGATAAAAGGCAAAGCTAGTGCAATGACCCCTTCTCTTTCTGTTCTCTACAGCAACTGATCCCCTGAGGACATTGGTCAAAAACTGTGGAACTCCTTGGTACCACAATGAGCTAGAAAATAATCCAAAAGACTAAGCATTTGGTGAGGTCAGTCAAAATAACAGTGGTGCAAAAAAATTATAATTGACTTCCTGGAAACAAACACCAAGACCTAAGCTTGTGCAAGATAATATACATTGGTGGGAGGGTGGGGGGTCACAGAGGTTTGGTTTGTTAAAGTGACAATTGATGTGATTCACATTTTTATATGCCAACTATAATCCCTTTTGATCAGATTAAAGCTAGGTTTTCTCCCAACCCTGTCTAATTTTTTGCTAAAGCAATTTTACTGCTACCAGTAGTAGAAAACTCAGTAGTAACATCACAAACTCAAATGGGTAAGAAAAGGAAAGGACTCAATGACAATGCTGAAATTTATATTTGCTTTGGTAAATAAGTCTGCCATAATAGGAAAGGAAAAAAGGAAAAGAGCCCCATGCATGATGATGACTTCAAATAGCCAGTTTCTACATTTAATCTACCTAAATGTGTGATGAAGCTTTATTTACCAGCTAAATAATCTGAAAAGTTATTAAATATTTAAAATGGAGTTCTTAATGACAATAACAATACTGAAAGTGTTCTACACTGTCTTGCACAATGAAAAGAAAAAGATATTTGTGATGTTGTTTGATTAGCCAGAAAATATTTGAACATACTTTGTATACCATCAGAAAGAAGCAAAAAAACCTGCTGTCTTAGTTCTTTTTAAACTAAAAAGTGCTTTGCTTGATTTTTACAAGTAACATGCTGCTTTGTTGTCAGCCTTTCTGCATGCGTTATATCATGGGGCGTGACAACATCATAAGACCCAATGTCCCTTTAGATTGAAGTAAAGTATTAAATTTTACTAGCCAGAACAAGGTGATATTTCAAAGGGCACACTACTATTGAGTTTTTGTGTGATAAGTCTCAAATTCTGAAATTCTGCATTTTATAGAGGAACACAACTGCTGACTTAAAAAAATAGTTTATAAGAAATTGCAAAGTACAAATGAATAACGTTCTAAGTATTCTAGGTTCTGGGAAATTGTACCTTGCATTCTGAGACCTTCCAAAGAGGAAACTATACACACACAGGGGGTGAGGGATTCCCACCTAGGAGTGATTGCTACCAGTCTTTCCAGCAGTCATGGTGGAGAAAAATGTGAAGTTGGCACTATCTGAGATCTATAGATGAAGAGATTTATACAAAGATTAAAAGTGGTAATAGTTGTCCTAGTCATAGTAGCAAGGGTACATAAAGCCTCTTTTAGGATTTGTGGTAGTTGGGTAAGGGCAAATATATAGTTCCCATCTTTAAGAAAGAGAAGGAGGATCCAAGGAACTACAGACCAGTCAGTCTGGGTTGGATACCTGGACAAAACATGGAGCAGATCCTCAACTGAAGGACCTTGAAGAGAACAAATGTAATCAGAAACCATCAATATGGATTCACAAAGAGTGAGTCATCACCAGGGCTCCCGGTTTTCTCTGATAAAAAATAATCCTCAACTTTTGGATTACGAAAGTAACCAAAAATCCACATTTTTCCATGGTTAAAATGAAACACCATATATATAGTGGCATTTCATTTTAATCACAGAAAAATGTGGATCTTGGGTAACTTTTTTAATCCACAATTTTTTTTTTTTTTTTAATCAGAGAAAACCAGGAGCCCTGGTCATCACTGACCAACCTGGTTTCTTTCTATGATAAACTGACAGGCTCTGTGAATGGGGGAAGAAAGTGGATGTGATATACGTTGACATTTGCAAGGCTTTTGACATCGTCTCCAATGACATTTTTATTAACAAGCCAAAGAAGTACAGACTATACAAAAGTATTATAAGGTGGACACTGAGTGGATCATTGTGCTCCATGAACAGTCCTCAGTGGCTTAATCTCTAGTTGTGAGGAGCTATCATGTAGTTTTCCCTAGGGGTCTGTCCTTGGTCTGGTATTGCACATCTTTATTAATGATTTGGACTATGGGATTGAATGCGTGCTTAGGAAATCTTAGGATGAAACCAAGTTAGAACTGCAGACACCTTGGAGTGTAGGGCAAAGATCCAGAATAACCTGGATAGACTGGTACTTCCTGATATGTGTTAACCCCTGCATTTGTAGATGATAGTGACCCTACAACATGCTTTTGTTCAACCTGCTATTTAGCTCAGCTGTGTCTTTTTTCTATCTCAGATGCATAAGGGAAGGTACTATGATACCCAAAAGCAACCACACAGTTGGTCCAGTAAAAGATATCACCCACGAGAGTTCTTGCCTCTGGATAGACTGGAGAAATGGTCTGCAATCAACCAGAGGAAATTCAGCAAGGATAAATGCAAAGTCTTTTACTGGGGACAGAATAATTGCATGCATAGATTGCATGCACTGCAGAAAGACTGACAAGGCTACAGAACTGCAGAGAAGGACTATTGCAGCTAATGTACACTCCTCTGGTAATCACTTATCTTAGTAGAACTGTGGTTTTCAGCTCTCTTGACATGGACGTTGTACTCATTCCCATTATCATTCTCTTAAGACATATACAAATAAAATGTTTACACAGGTGTAATCCGCCTGTATGAAAAAGGACCAGACAAATAATACAGTCCCTTAGATTAAAGTAACTTCTCCCAGTCTGGTGAAAAATGATCTGAGAAAGTGTTAGAGGTAAAACTCTACCCAAATTACACTGGTTTGGGTTTTATCTGTCTGTAGCCATTCCAGAAGAGCCATTTACTAAATGAAAACAGAGTATTACCTGATCCTTTATTGCCTAGGGGTAAGGCATTGAAATAGCCACTGAATGCATGAGCTATCCAAGGATAGCTGCATGATTGTCCAGTCCTGATCCTTGTGTTAATTAAATCAATAGCCATGTTCTTGCAAGACAATTACATCAACAATTATCTTTGTCCATTGAACTTGAAGTTCCAGGTTTTTTAATCCTGCAATACATGCAGTATACCTGCACCTCTCTTTCTATATTATTAGTTCATTATCTTTACCCCCTGCATGCATGGCTTGCTTCCAAATCATTCCTGAAAAAATTGGAATATACAAATAACCTATAAGAAGATGGGAACAAACATGGTGAATCTCACTCTAAAAGACTTAATTTTTAGTATGTTAGTTCTGGCTTCAGTTCAATGCTACCCCTTCCCCCCCACCGCCACCCTTCTTGCAAAAGAAAAAAATGAATTCTGAGCACTGATGTCATGATATTGAAGGTTTTACCAGTAGAAATTAGATTTTCATTCAGACTTTATGTTGTAGGTCAGTATTTCTCAACCTTTAAAGTAGCAAGTACCCCCTAACTTCTGAAAATTGTAATAAGTACCCCAACATTCAATTTTCCTTGGGGATTTTATATTTACAGATTAATGTGTGCCATGTGTTGGAAGAAGGGCTGTGTATACAGGGCATGATATGACAGATATCTGAGCTGGTGTGGGTAGGGTTGCCAGCTTTTACACCAGGGGTGCACAACTCAAGTATGTACCTGGCCTAGAGGTGATGTTGGCCAAAGCTAGGAGGGATGAACCCAGTGCTGTGCAAAGCATGGCATGCCAAATTACAACTGGAGAATTTAAAGTGCTGCGCAATGTGCAGTGCGCCAGTTTTTTAACCATAGTTTTGAAGGGGTATATTTTTTACAGTAGAAGAGGAAGGGGCAAGAGAGAGAGAGAGAGAGAGAGAGAGAGAGAGAGGGTGGGTCTCTGTCTGCCCCCCCCCCCAAGCCCAGACAGGACAAAGAAAGAAACTTATCTACCTGTGGCCGTGTCAGCGGGGAGTGCACAGGTATTTGTGTGCCTGCCCTCCCTCTCCTGCAGTAGCCTGTGGCTGGCCTGGGGAGCGGAGGTCAGGCAGCCAGATGCAAACCCAGTGGCAGTGGGGGGAGCAGCGGCACCCCTTTATTATAGCAGTTTTAGGCACCCGCATACCCCCTGCCTGTGTCTTGCATACCCCCAGGGATACACATACCACAGGCTGAGAAACTATGTTGTAGGTTACCCAAATAGGACAATATAAGGAGAACTGGTTTAGTGTTTTTAGGTCACTAAAGAACATGAGTTAGAAGAATGAAGATGGTGCTATCTGCAGTTTGTTTGGAGTATTCAACAAGCATGAAATATTTCACTATTCATTTTATCTGCACAAAAAAAAGATCCTCTTCTTCTGGAGTTAGACTGGGTTATCATAAAGAAAAAGTTACGTGCAAGCAGTTGCCAACTATACACAGCTGAAGTCCAGCAAACAGAGGACCCTGGTAGACCTATGAGACTTCTTTTCCAGAGCCCTATCATTTAGTACTCTCATTTCCTTCTCCATTCTTTTGCCTCTGTGAAAATATCCACTGGTATCAAGGAACGCTTTAAAAAAAAAAAAAACAAAACAGTATGGAGGAGTTAGTAAGACAGATGCAATTAAATATGTTTTTTAAACTAGCAAAAGTCAGGATGCCAGAGAATGAAGCCAAACTTTCTGTCTGTTCTTACAGGACTAATGAAACATTAACAATAATACATACCCATTGGTGATCATATTTCATTTGGTAATCCATTAGGGCCTTACATAGTTTCTGCTTTTTCCTATAAAACATAATACTTTAGAGCAAAGGAGGGAGAGAGGCAGAAAGGGAAAGAATTTGTACTCACACTGTGTGCTGGCACAATAATGTTCTTCCTGCTGAACTAATGGCTGTTCATAGGGGTTTAGGTCAAAGAGTTTAATGAAGCTTAGCTCTGGATGTCTCAGTAACTTAGATTCTAAAACTAAACTACTTTAATTTTAAAATACAAATGATGGTCTTAATAAGGATACACATTCCCAACTAGAATGAGAGAGTGAAATATATGATTGGAATGCTAAAATACAGTGCATCATTTTCCCAACCAGTGTATGATAGCAGTTCCACTTCCAAGAGCTAGAGAGAGTGGTTCAGTGTGCTCATATTTGTCTTTCTATTTTAAAGCTATGTTTCCTTTTAAAAGCTATACTTTTTAAGCTGTATTTTCTTTTTAAAGAAAATATGAACACATTTTTAAAAGAAAAATAAAGAAAAACACATATCCAACAATTTTGTTATATACAGAACTTATTACTAGGAGAAAATAGAAAGGAACTTCCCACTCTTATATGCATTATTTCTAGGCTGTAATATAAAATACCTTCCTTTCATGCAAGTAGAATGAGAAAACAGACATCTCCATTCCTCAGTTTCCTTTTTCAGATACTCCAATGATGGCTTCTACTGTCTCTTTAAAAAGTTTCCTCATAATGTAGAATTGACATTACAAACCAATCTATTTGATTATCCAGATTTCTCTGCCAGCATAAATCTGCCACTTCTGTCTAATTTTATTGCATATTGAAGTTCCTTTATACTTGTCTTACAGCTGCAGCTAGGTTCCCTAAATATGTTTAGGTTCATAATTAAATTAACTATGCTTTTCAGGGGAATGGAGGCATCTCCATGGTTCTTTCAAATGAGGATACTGGATGCTCTGTCTACTCTGAAATTCAAAAAAAATACTTTTCCATAGCTTGCTTTCTTTTTCTGGAATGGAATCTGAAGATCTGGAGTAATTTGTTCATCAAAGTTATAGAAACAGAAATTATGACTATAAAGAACAGTAGCTTTTGTTTCAGAGGAAGGGAAAAATCAACCATGCCTCTGCCCAATTTGTTACTGAAAGTTTATATTAAAAAATACAGTGCAGGAAAAAAAGGAAAAAATGGATTAACCTGGATAAATTAAACTTTTCCAATATCCCAGTGGGGAGGAGTTGGGAGAAGGGGACTTCATTTCCCATTATAGTGCATTTGGTGTGCACCGCTGAACCTTTATAATGTTGGTGGAACCTGGATGCTAGTTCTTACTACCCTTTGGAGGTGATCTTCCCATTGCACAAAGTAAGCCTCATTGCAACATTGCTGTCTGGTTTTATGAACTGAACTGAAAGCTCCTGATGGCTGTGGCTGAGCCAAAACAAGACATGGCAAGCAGAACAGCAGCACTGTGTTGATTCTTCACCTGGATGCCTGAGCTGGTGTAAGAAAGTGACTGGCATATACTGGAGGAGCCATGAAAGCCCAGTTATGAACAAAGCTAATATATGGACTTCATAAGAGACTTTAAAATACCATGTCCCCCCGCTTTTACCACTCCACTGATTTCCCTGGTGAGAGGTGTTGCCTGTTTTCCAGCTCACCCTCCCAAGCCTCCTCTTTTGCAGAAAAAGCACTGCCTGGCACAAAAACAAGGAGAATGTCTCTCTGCCATTGTATGAGACTGAGGGCTGCCTGTGCAGGATGCTTTTGCCAGGGCACAGCATCTGAAAGTCACCAAGGGCTTGTGCAGGCAGAAGATGTGAGAAAGAGGAAATAATGACAGCTGAGGCAATTATTAGCTGGAGCCCCTCAACATCTAGCTAGTGCTTGTCAGGGTCTATGTAAGCTAATACATGAGTACTGTGCTAGTGTAGGTTTGAGGTAATTTTGGAGTGCCTGTAGCACAGGAGTGAAAGATTTTCCAGTGCGGCATTTTTCCTCTGCTGATCTATTCAGCATTTGCTTTGGGAGCCTCTGTGCCTATTTTCACATGCAGCCACCTGAGATCCTTTCTCGCCTTGTGCTACTCTCTAAATTCCCCAAGCAGCTGTGACAGGACCAGAGATTACAATGCCCCTGTGAGCTGCTGAAAAGACAAAGAAACTGATTCTCCTCTCGTTTACACTGGTGTAAATTGGGAGCATTGTCATTCAAGTTAATGGGGTTACACTGGTATAAACCTAAAGTAAATGAGAAGAAAATCGGGTACAAAAGAATGAACAGAGGGCAGTGGGAGTATGGTTGTATAGCCCATCCCTTTAGCTTTTCCCAGGACTCCTGTCTGCCGTTGTGAATTTCTGATGTAAAAGCCACTGGAGAATCAGTATTTTGTAACTTGAAATTATCCACAGAATTGCAGCTGCAGGGCTCACTTAATATACATACAACTGAGACTCAAGCCTGTGCTTCAGTAGGAAGCTGTAGAAACAGCCTTATGCTACATTTTGTTACTGTCAGATAACAAGGTACTAGAGAAGCAGAATCTAGCCCTTAGAGAGGGAATTGTCTATCACTGCTATACAATTTGTTGTTATTTTGAAAGGACTAGAAAGCATGGTAGGTGCTTTCGAAATATATGAGATCACCCCCAAATGGTTTAAATCTAAATAGATAGCAAATTAATTTAAAAAAAAATAGCTAAGGAACAGAAAAGAGATCAACATATAAGCAATGTGACTGAGGTAATGTTTTGCATTGCTCCTGTTAAGCTACTTTTATTTCTCCACCTTACTTCCTCTTCAGCCCTTCTGACCTTTCTGTCTTCCTACTGCCTGCAACTCTGGAGGGACCTCGAACCTGAGTCTCAGCTGGTTTGCAAATAAGTTGGTTGGGTCATTTGGGTCTTTGTCTTGCCTTCACCTAGAGTGCTTGGTTCTGTGATTTTTTTTTTCTTCTTGGTTTGTTGTAATATATAATTAATAGCCACATTCTTCTTGCAGATGAGTTGCTCTATTTTGGCATTATGCACAAAAGTAAATTTCTGTGCATAAATTTAGCACTGTGGCTACACCAGGTATCACAGTTGGGATTTCAGTAAGAAGCAGCATACTGGGTAGAATACTGCACTGAAAATTTACGTGCTAAAAGGAAATGATAAAGATGATAAAAGCTTTGGCAATCTCAGTGGTTATCAGCTTGTTCATGTGTGTAATTACTTCATACAATGCTCTAACCCTCTCTGGCCTAACAACATTGGGAGGAACGTTGCATTTTAAAGCAACAAAAATGTCTGCTGTGTAGGTCTGGCAGTGGCATTTAATTTTTCTCAAAAGCTAGAAGGAAATTAAGAGAAAAATAGTTACAAGAAGAAAAAAGGAAAAACAGGAAAAGCAAAACAAGCACCCAGAAAAAATGTTGTCTCTAATGCAGAAAAAAGATATGGTGAAAAAGTAGTAAGCAATGCAAAACACCAATAGTGTACACAAGCCAAGTGGTATGAAAATGGGGGAGATCAAGTAACTCACTGTGGAGAAAACCATTAAAAAGTGAAAAGAATCAATTTAATTTATCACATTAAACCAATGAAACAAAGCCAGTGCCAAATTTAATACTACTATTTTACAGTACAGTGGGAAAATGAAGACTTTTTTTTAAGCAGAGAGCTTACAAGTTGTATACTCAGAGCACTTACATCAGGTGGTACTGTGTTAGAAAGGCAGGCTCTGTAATGATATTGATTGGGTCCAAGGCCATATTAGAGATGAAGACAAGTCTCAAGAGAGGGGTGGTTGTCACCTTGGCCTTGGGTCAGAGCTAGACCACTGACCCCTGACACCCCAAACTTTTACACCAGATTGTGGTATCTTTCATGCCTACAGAGTAAGTCAGCAAGGGACACGTGTCTATGTGGCTCTTGCCAAATCAGAATTGACTGGCCTGTAGGAAGCTGGAGAGCAGCGGGAAATGTGGGTTAAAGTATGTCAATAATGTTTCACAAGAACAATTTCTCCCAAGAATTGTAGCTGTTGGAATGTTTTGACATTTATTCGGTAGAGAAATGTAGCATGTTTTGTGAAGCACTTCAAGAGAGCTGCTGCTAACTGCTGTGGTGTATTGATCTTTCTGTTAAATTGCATGGGCACACTTGGGAGATCATTGAGATTCAGGCAACAGGACAGAAAGGATCGGCTGCACCCGATGGTCACTAATGGTAATTGGTTTCGATCCTTGCACTTGAAGAAGCCATGATTTACTCGGTTCACAGATGAATTGTAGACACTAAATATTTTGAAAAGAAAATATACGGTGATTTCTTTTTTCATGTCATTTACAAGTTTTATTGCCTCCACTTCTGAATGTTTCCTATAAAGTATATAAATCCACAATGCTGCATATAAAACCATGTAGTTCTAAGGAGCTCTTCCCTATTCTGTGAGGTTAGTATTTAGTGGAATTCAAATGTATTATCTGATGTTGATATAAGTGAATTAATTAAATAATAACCATAATTTTAAGAAGGCTTTAAAAAATCCAGCAGCCTCAGTGCCTCCCCACTACCAAAGTACATCTTTTCTGCATCATTATTTACATTCTTTGCAAGGCTCTCCTTGGAGATACACCTTCTGTAGTCTTTTTATTATGGAGAGAGAGGTATTATACTGAAGCTAATTATAAAAGAGGATTTATATAGTCAGGTATAGTATATGGACATTAACCATAGATTCTGGAGCTAAGCATATTAGATTAAAACCCGTATATAAATGCGGACTATTTCCTAAAACCAAATACAATACCAAGAATTCAAAACCTATGCCATGCAGATTTTATAGGACTCTATAATTTTGTAGTCTATACAAGTTATTTTTCCAGGTATATGTACATAATTGTATGAAGGCAGATCCATACAGTAAATGACTTCTGCTCAATAAAAACAAATATGTGTGCTTATTTTCTGGGAAAAAAACCTAATATATTTATTTTAATGTCATTCTAATATATACGGTCTTTATTGTTCAGAATATATTCCTAGAGTTTTTAAAAGGATGAGAAGCTCTTGGGGTTATCATTTGGTTTTGTTTTTTTAGTGGAGGACACTGTACTTCTTACAAAACAGCAGAGGAATATTTTCAACAATCTTGTATAAAGTGTCCATTAAATCCATCTGGTTCTTTGACAAGTAGAAAATAACACAATTTTTAAAATAAGGTCACATTTAGTTTGTTTATTTACTGGGATCAAATATATAACTATTGAGGGGTTTCTTGTTAAGATGGCTGTAAATATATTTGTAATTTCAATCGCAGTAAATCACTCATCATAAAATTTGAATCACTGAGAACTGTAATGGAGAAAATACTAATGCCTAAATGCCAGTACTCCTCCAGTATAATAGGTGTATGGTATTTGTGATTGTTACATATGGCCCAAATTTCTGAAATATTTACAAATGTTAGATAATGAAAACTGCTAGAGAAAATCTAGAAAACAGATGGTATACAGAAGATAGCCCAAGGCAATCAGTGATGAGGTCAGATCTATACAGTATGTGTGCTTTACATGAAAAAACCTCTACTAAAATGTCTTTACGCATGGTGTAGGCTTTGGGATATAGCAGGTATTCACTAGGGGAAGGTAAGGATTATTTACTAGGATCAGTAACAGGGAATTCAATATTAAAACCGACAAAGGTTATCATCTATCACACATTAAATTTACCATAGTTGTTTGACAACTCTCACAGCAACAGATTCCATCCTTAACAATTCAAAGCAATCTTTCAGATTAAAGTTCATGTGATCACTTTAAAGAACTATTCAGTGTTAATCAAGCAATATTGCTTCAGGCATCATGTTTGTCTTTCACTTCAGGCTATTTGGTAGATTGCAGAAAATGCCAAGTCCACTGGCTGCCTGCACTGGGCTGTATGTGTGTTGTGTAGAAAATAATAGAGAGAATAATGGAGAGGGTGGAGCTTGATTGGAGTGATTCTGCATGAGAAATAATGCTTTACTTGCTGTATATGGAGATGTCCCTTGAAGGTGGAAGGTGAATTATTGTATATCCCATCTAACTATGTTTTGGGGGCAGTAATTGAGTTTTATAGAGTTTATTAGTGAATAATATGCCCTTAAAAATTCCTGAATATATGTGTACCTAATTGTAGGATTATTCAGGGTGAGCAGTTACTCACTGTGGATGTATCTATATTGTCTCCCTGCAGTGTACCTCAATGAAACCTGGTTGCCACTCAGTCTTTCTGTGTGTGCACCAATTCCCCAAAATGAGGCAATGTAGCATGTGCTAGCATTGTCCTCAGGCCGTCGGTATCGGGTGTTCTTACTGGTACACACCCAGCATTATTCTAAGACAACTGCATTGCCTCAGTTCCACAATTTGTTGCCCACCGTGCCGGAGTCAGTGGGCAGGATCTGCTGCACAGCACATGGTTCCTGAAAACAATATAGAAGTGGAGCAGATGAATAATCATAGAATCAGAAACTTAGAGTTGGAAGAGACCTCAGGAGGTCATTTAATCCAACCCCCTGCTCAAAGCAGGACCACCCCCAACTAGGTCATTCCAGCCAGACATGCCTATGAGTAAAGGCAGTGCTCCTTGGAGCAGACACAGCCTTTTTGTTCTATGTACGCTGTGAGGTCCTGTTAGAGTAATAATAACCTAGAGAGAAAAGGCCAAAGTAGTACTGATTATTATGGGTGCCTTTGGGACTCTGGCCCAAATTCTGAAAGGTCGTTTTATTGCTTTGGACATTTCCATCAATGTCCAGAGTCTTTAAAAAGGCTGTTAATCTGAAGATATCTGCCACATGACAACAACATTTCCACTTCTAAGGATCTGAGCTCAGAATGAAAAATTACCAGCTCACAGACAGCAGCATTGGTTTCTGAGATTGTGATATGAATTATTACTTCTAATAGCAACAATTACCCCCACCCAGAGGCGTATCATGCAGTTGATCCTTAAGCAGAATTCTTTCTTGACTCCAAAAGAGAGTTCTGCATAAAAAGAAACAAACAAGTCTTTTTAGTATCTTAATAAAATCAAATCCCCTTGATGTCTGAACAAGGACATCTCTACAAGGGTCCCTTTCCAGATATGTCTGTGTAGAAGTTTATTTTGATCACCACAAGGAGTGGAGCAGACCATTAATTCCAGATAATCTGCACTGCCTACTCACGCTATCTCTCTAAGAACTAGAATTTCCCTTGGCCTAAAGGCAAGCATTTTTCTTTTTAAAAAAGGGGCTTTTCCCTTTTAATCAGAAAAAGCAAAATTGCTAAAGTAGAAAAGATTTGCTGGGAAGGGTTTGTTGGATTCAATCATCTGATTTAAAAAAAATGGGAGAAATAATTGAAATGAAAAGAAACAATTTAAAGAGCTTTGGTTTGGGTTCAGAATGGCTTTACATTTAGATATGTGAAAATCACTTTTTTGAAAAGGTCAAAATCTAAACACTTTTTTAAGTATTGAAAAAAATCCTCTTTGATTAATCCTATCTTTTTTCTTAATATTATCAGTTTCTAAACTTTTTCCTAGATCTTGACTTCTTATCTCAATTACTGATGTGAAGAAAATTCAAAATCTTGAAAACTTTTCTGGACAGGAAAACAGCTCACTGCTCTGTTCTATCTGCCCCAAAAACAACAAGGCAGATTTCATTGGGGAAAAAACACTAACTATTGTATTTCCTCATGTCTTCAGCCAAGGCTGAGAAGGCACTGGACATTTTCCCAAAACTTCCCCTCTTTGCCCTAGTCCTCCTCTGCTACCTATGCCCATGAAGATATGTATTCATGAAACAGCCACCAGGGGCTGTAGAAGAGGAGGATGTTATTGCAGGATAGAATGCCTGAAAATGTGCATACCGAAGTTTGGAGTTACTAAGAGTAAGGGGCTACTTGCTGCAGGCATATTTGTACTGCTTCCATGCATGCTGGAGCACCTCAGTGAACCATGAAGAAGAATGACTCACAACATCTTCAACTAATGTTAGCTATTCATTTGAAATTTGGAAAGCAGTTTATGCATCTCATAAAATTTTGTATCACCTACTTACTAACTAAACTTTTTTTTTTTCTCTTAGGTTCACCCCAATATTTAGATTTACTCAAGTGAGGCATATAGACTGGAAATTTCCTGATAGCATGCAGTTAACAAATACTACCATTTTACCTGATTTTTCTATATCCATCAAAAGTAAGCAAGGGAAGCTGTTGGATTAATATTCAAAATGTCGTAAATCCCATCCTAGTTGTGGTTAAATTAGGGTTAAGCTATTTTTAATAAGCTCATTGGTTTCTTTTGGTTTTAATGATTCTTAGGTTTTTTTCTCTGACTTAAGGTCAAATTCAGCTGCTGGTGGCAGGAAATACAGATTATGATGACAGTACTGTCCTGTTGTTACCTGGTGATCTTAGGCCCCTGGCAGAGATGCAAGTGAAGGCATGATGGGATCTAATGTGGGATCCCTACAATCACATTTCTTGCAATGCCACAAGTGCATGGCAGGAGGTCTGATTTTGAGATCTAGAATCAGATCCATCACACATTATTAGTGGCACGGGGGAGCCTGGGATCACAATCCTTGGTTTCCTTTCCACTGGGAAGTAATGGGCCCCTGTGTAAGGCTCCTGTGCTGCAGCCTGAGTCAGCTCTGTAAAGCTCAGGCAGGCTTCTGCCCTACAGCCCTTGTTTAGTGCACCGACCCAGTTGTAGGCCCTATTGGAGCATTGATCAATATATACTGTTCACATAAAGGCTTTGCTAAACCATTGGCCACAGTAGACCTCACCAGAAAACCTGACTGAGGCATGAACTCCTCACATAAACAAAACTTGTCAGGCTCACATGCCAAGAGATGGGAGGGAGAGATGATGGTACAAGGTAGGATAGTCCAGTACCAGGAAGGTAAGGGTGGAATGGAAACATCTGGGTGAGAATTTGAAACACGCCCATGGTACAGGATGGTTTGAGATATTCAAGATACAAATGGAATGTAATTTGTAATTTATGTTGATCGCTGTATAAAAGGAGGACTGGGACGCAAGGAAATTCTGTAGTGGCCTGGGAGAGTCTCTGTGGTGTTGGGCTGACTACCCGGTCGCAGGTACAAATGTCTTAGCTCCTGTGTACTTGTTAGGCCAAAACATGCTGTGCTTGTAGACTATAAACCTGGCTGAATCTTTGCCACTGAACTCAGCTTGTGGTCATTCTTTTCGTCAAGACTGATGTTGGAATCTCCTGGCTGCAACTTGTCAGCACTGCAGTTCCTGAGACTTCAACACTGACAACACATCAATAGCACCCAACAACCCCAGACGACACCACTGATAACCCCAGACAACACCAGTTACCACTAATCATGGCCAGCTGATCCCCAGCCCCTTCGTCTGGTTGGTTCTGGATCTGCATTTAAGGAACCGCTCTAGTGCTTGAGCCTTGCCACACAGCACTCCAATTTCTGAGCGGCTCCTGTTTCAGCAACATCTCTGGCTTCCCTGCTTCCTCACCCTGCCTTTAGTTTGGTCCTGGATTTCAGCTTTTGAATTTTGCTGCAGATCTGTTTCCTGACTGCTGACCCTGGCTTGGCTTGCTCTTGGACTTCACCTGGTGGATTATCATTCAGACTTGATAACTAGGTTTCTGATTCCTGGCTCCTGACCCTGGCTTGGCATTATGACCTCTGACGTATGGCTTCTTACCCTTACTTATTCACCCCCACCCCCCCCAGCTCCATGAGTGGCTCCATGACCCATTAGGCTGCCAGACTTGTGGACCATGACATCCCACACTTGGGAGCCCCCTCAGCTGACATGGCTTCCAGCCGCAGGAATGGCACTGAATGCTTACAGAGTCAATGTAAGCATTCTCCACAAAACAAAGAGTTTTTATGTTCATAGTGTTTTCTAATTACAGAAAATTCTGAAGAGTTTGACATTTATACTCCTGGGCTGTGTATTCACCAGAGATTTGATTTAAATTTTCCCATGCACAATAGCATCAGGGAGTAAAAAAAGAAAAGGCATGCAAAGGGACGACCAAATTACTTATATAAGGACTCTGTAAAACCAAAAAAAACCCTTCGATCCCCTCCCCAGAAGTGGTTTCTTTTTTCCCCCCCTACACGTGGTTTTTCAGTAAGCTGAATCTCCATGTGTTCATACTCTGAATCCTCATCCAACAAATGAAATCATATAACAATGCTATAATGTAGTATATTACATATGCTATCAATAAAATACTGACTCTCCATGTTCCAAGCACCCAAAGCATAGCTGCTGGTGGTATTTTCACATCTTTCCATGTGTTTTCAGTAATAACCTTTTACTTCAATTTAATAGATATCTTCTTGTCCAATAGTTAGTAAAAGGCAACATTTTACTGACAGATTTTCTCATAAAAGCTACATGACAAGATTCACAGACTGTTCCAGCAAGGCATGTCCAAAATATTTCCTCTGAAATGGTTGGTTCAACTTGAGGAGAAGTTAGCTTTATACCACCTTTGTGCTTCTCTAATTCCCAGCACCACTAGGGATTAGTCAACCTCCAGACTGAGAAGTTTCCAGGACATCCTAATTTACAGCTCCCGGCAGCAGTCTCTAAGACTGTGGGCTGTGAGCAATGTCACTGCTGAGCTCTCTGTATGTACAATTCATATATTTGACAAAATTTCATCCCCAGTCACTTCCTTTATTGTTGATTTTGGTTGTTGGATTCATTTTATTTAAGATTGGCAACCATTGACTACATTTAGTTGTGTGTGTGTGTATATATATTTATATATGTATATATGAGAGAGAGATCTTATTTCTTCAGGTTGCATACACTGAACACTGTTTTAATAAAATAAACCAAATAAAACTGATGATGGTCCTTTTGACAGCAGTCACCCATGTTTATACATAACTGACATGGTATGAAGAATTTGCCTTTGGGTTGGGTAGGATTTTACCTTGTTAGTCAGATCCCTATTAAATAATCATTTCAATATTGGGAAGCAACTGACAATGAAACGTTGGACACTGGATGTAAATTTAGCCTCACTGATCAATATTTAAAATTTCTTAGCAGTACTACAAGGGCCACTAATGTGACCTTTAGCTTTCTGTACATTCACAAAAATGGTCCCACTTGTACATGTAAAACATCTAAGCACCCCATCAGGCAAAATTTAGGCTAAATATATGTGGAACTGGCTTAGCTGAATAAATCATAACAAGGCATGTGAGCAAGTTCCTGTCTGTTCATGGATAGTCCTAAAGCATAAAAAGAAATCAGATTCATCCTAAACTTTTTTAATGTGAAATCATTGTTCTACTTCAGAAATGCCAGGGATTGTTTGGTGACATTTTCGGAAGTGTCATCATGGACACTTTTACACGTGCTCCAGGGATGGGTGGGGTGGCACTTTTATTAAAGTTCTGCTATGTCTCCTATATCAGCGTCCCTGCGCTTAAAAATGGCAGTGGGGGTGCTTGAGCTAAAGCTTATGGAATGAGCTTTAGTTCAAGCATACCCACTGCCATTTGTAAGTGTGGGGATGCTGACACACAAGATGCCAGAGGCTGCTGGAGCACAGTAATTACCCCCTCTAGAAGACTCGATTACTCGAGTAATCAAGTCTGCTCCAATGCACTGGAATTCCAGTGCATCGGAGCAGCGTCCATGCTCATGTATAGGACCCCATTAAACTAATTCTGCTAAAGCAATAGTAAAACTCCCACTGCTGAGAGCTTTTGGTCTCAGTGCAGGTAAATAAAGTATCGCTAGCCTGTGGTAAGATACTCACAACACAGTTCATGAAGCTACAGTTCTTACTTGGACTATAGGCCAGTATAGGTGGAAAGGTGCCAGGATGTTAATAGTATTGGATTTTTTTTTTAGAAGAAAAATTGAGGATAAAAGAGAATACAGTTCAAAGGGAAGGACATGCTGACTTTGATGTTTCCCACAGGTGCAGCTCCATTCACAATGATGGGCCTTTCTGAAGGGTTTCTGTAATATTTAGACTGCTAGCATCACTCTTTTTCAACTGAAACTCTTCAGTTTCAAATATAGCATCTTCACCCCACTTTTATATTTCTTTCAAGAACAGGATTTTCAGACGTATCAGTTCAGTTAATCATTCTCCTTTTTATATTTGTCGAGTCAAATGGAGAGGTGTTATTGTATAATTTATATGTTGGTTAATGGATGTAAAGGTGACTAAAAAAGGGGGCCAAAGTTAATGTGATTCATATGCAACAAAGGATATAAAAAGTAGGTGTAACAAGGGAGTGTAAGAAAATGTAGCTGCACAGCCCGCCATTTCTCTCTTTCATGCATTCATATGCGCATAAGCACACGTGCACACATATATATTCTATAAACTACACCATCTTTTTACCCCTTTCTATTCAAATTATAGCCTTAAGACCATGGTTCAGAGGCTGTCTAAATTAATTCTCTTCTTACACATGCTGACTGACATGTTCCACAAGCTTATACATTGCTAATGCTAACCAAGAACTGTTAGTCCTTTTTTTAAAAAAACAAAAAATTGGGGTAAAGGGGAATTAAAGGAAACATTTCCCCCAAAGTTTCCATTTTTGCTGAAAATATAATATTTTTCATGGAAAGAGTTGTGCCAAAAGTTCTGAAAGATCTATGGAAATATTTAGCAAAGGTTTGTTTTCTATTTCAATTAATTCAGATATATCTGATCTCCTGAACACATCAATTCTGGTGTAATCAGTTACTCCTATTTACATCATTATTAACCTTGCTCTTTCTCTACCTAAGGCCAGGGACAATGTGTAGGGGGTACACGTGCACCCTCTGAGTGTGGTGGTGCACACCCTTCAAAAAGGTGCGGCCACCCTGCCACCGCCATTGCCGCTGGTGTCTGTGGGCAGTCAACAATTGCCCCCGGCTGCCACCACTGCTGCCAGCAGCACCTGAGGGTGGTTGCTGACCCCTGGTCTGTGCTTGCCACCTCCTGCCCCCCCAATGCCGACAGTGCCAGTGGCTTCTGCGCAAGCTCCATGCTTACTGCCACTGGGCTCCCACCAACACGCTCCTGTTGCAGCCAGTGCAGCTGTGCTTCCCCAGCCACTGGGGGCATGCGCTGTTCATGCCAGCTGCATTTTAGTAGCATACTACAAAATAAAGCCCCCCCTCAATTTATTTATAAACAAAAAAGTCAAAAGAATAATGGCCAACAGCACTGTAAGGTGGATGCTGCCATTCTTACTTATTCTGAGTAATGCAGAATGCAGTCCAATTGATTTTGATGCCCAGGTTGGCTATTGTCTACAGAAGTTTATGCCTCTCTGAACAAGTTAGTCTCTAAAGCCATGTCCCCATGAACAGGAACGTGCTTTTCCCCAGGGGAAAGCAGCAACAGCACAATACGTGCTGCTGCTGCTGCTTGTCCCTGGGAAATGCCTGTGCATGTGTGCTCTGGTGCACAGCACATTTCCCTGAGTGGGCTAGGGGAGCCCAGGTGCTGGCCCTAGTAGCCTTTCCTGGGGTCTTGAGGGCCTCTGAGGACTGCAGCCATGGCAATGCACCAGCATGAAGCCTGGCCACCAGTTGGAGTGTTTTTTTAAGGCATGGATTTTTTTGACACTGGGATCTCCCTGTGTTAACCTCTGTGCCTCCCCCACACTGCAAATTAGTAGCACAGGGAACACCTGCATGTGCGACGTGTGAAGTGTGCAGTGCTGCAGATGGGTCTGTGGTGCCACATACCGCGTGTCCACACTTGTACAGACATACCCTAAGGTGTCATCCTGCCTTGTCTTCTGCCTGACTGCAGACTAACAATGCTAACTACCTCTCACAACTCACCTCCAGCCCTAGATAGACAGAATCAGACTAACAGAAGTATGTTACAAAGCTGGTACCAAACATAATTGTGCCAGTGTTACCTTGCAAAGCCCAGCTGATTTTCCTTTCTTTTTTTTTTTAATCTTGTTTATTTCCCTATTATATTAAATTATGTGCTCTTTGGCACAGAGATCATCTTTCTATTACTGAATCATTTCAATTTCTAAATGCTACTTCAGTACAAGTAAATAGTAATACTGCTACATTAAACAAATAATGGATTCTAGTTATACCAAAGCTCAACTGTAACTACCACACTGCAGCAGAGAATGAAGTGCTCCTTCTATTACCTCCACACTTAAGTGCCTGAGAGAATAGTCTCTCAGGTACTTTGCTCCACACTGATAGAATTCATGAACGCATCCCATAAGACTTTCTCTATGGGCACCTTGATACAGCACTGCAGGATTTCAGGACAGAAGAATCCAGCGATACTATTAATACACATCCCAATATAGCAAGAGATACTGCTTTTCGTTTTACCCCAGTAAAATCTTGGGGCGTTAAACAATATAATAAAACAAAACAATAGGCTTATAACACTTGCTCAATAGAATCATATAAATACAAAAAAAGGAAAATTCTGTTTCTTCTTTTTCATTTTAAATTGAATGTGGGCAAGTAACTAAGACCAAGGAATGCAATGCCTTCCAACTGAGAGGATGTTACACTTTTCACTGAGAAGCAGTTTTAATTTGGTCATGGACTCTTGAAATTGCTATCTTATAGCTAACAAAATGTTTCATATATAATAGATGTCTTTAGTTAATTAACAGTTGAGCTACATTGCAGTTGCATTCATTGAAGTAAAATGGAAAATACATTTAATCAAATTAGTGAATATTCAGTCTCTGTCAGTTTTGTGAAGTCTGGGAAGACAAGTCTTATAAAAACATGGGGCAACTTTGACATGCCTTGGAAATAAGAGGAAGTCAGAGTTTATTAAACCATTATACCAACAATGTCCTGTTAAAGTGACTGTTCTCTGGAATTTGGGGGTTGTGGACAGTGCAGACAAGTTTAAAATTTAAGCCCGCTCCCTTTCAAAAGACCTTATAGAACAGTTTGAAAGCAAGTTTTGTCTGGATGTGTATTTTAGTCAGGGCTGACAATAGTTGAGGAGTTAGGGATATGAAACATAATTTTCATACCCTTGCCCCATAAACTGCTGTCCACCCTGACAAAAGTGATATTAGACTTTCACTTGTGGACTCAAAAGTTAAATAAAAAAACCCACCCATAGGTATCTTCAGTACAACCTAGTTCTACCTGATATATGGAAGTTACATATATTATATTAAATCTCTGAAACATTCCTAATGGGTAGGGCCTTGGAGACCTGTATGATCTTTCACCATACCAATATCTATTTGTAAACATGGAAAATGAGAAGGCCCACCTAGGGGAGAGAGAAACTTGATTTCCTTTGCATTTTGGGCAACTACCATAGTTAGGACTCAGACTGAACAGCATGGGACTCCACAAATAGTGTCATTGCCTTTGAGGAGGAGGGTATTCTTTAAAGTGACTCAGAAAATTAGATGCTAGTTTATTATATGTGATGGTTCATCTGAAAACCCCCAGTGATTTTAACTTTAAATTCTAAAGAAATTAGGAACTCAAAAAATGAAGGGGAGAAACCCCCTCCCCTCTCCCCCAAGTATTGCTACAATTGTTTTCCTAGCCAGCTAAAGTCTGAAACTTGATCTTTGACAGAAAGTACTTCCAGTAACTGGCATCAGGGAAGGGATGGCAATTATTTGTTGAATTACTTAAAATAGTTAAAAGTCACAAAGATTAATTTACCCAATCCTCAGGTCTGGTATATAGAACCTGGGATGGAATATATGGAATTTTTAACTTATATCCACTTTAACAAGTCCACTAGTGTGAGATAAGTCAAGGACCTAAATTCCCAGACTCATTAGATCAATTAGTTAGCTATATAGAGTATTACAAGGGAGAAATAAGTTCAGATGTGTTTACAAGATATGGTTTACAGACTTCACAGGGCATTCATTTCTCAGCTGTGTGTATCATTAAGTTGTGTCAGTTAGTCACATGCTCTATTACAACCTTTATTAAACAATAACAGAATCATAAAACAAACATGAAAAGCCATTTCCAACAATTACGGCCTCCATAAGGGTGTTACGCTACCTACTGCTATAAAACTAAAATAGGAAATCTTTTTAGCTCCTTACTTCATTAGTATAGCCATAATCACCTTTATTTACAACACACCACACTATAATATTGAAATATTGGGCTTTTGATGACAGTATTTAAGTGAGTATGACATGTATAGTTAAAGCCTTTACACTGTTGGTACACTGTTAAAGCCAAGAAGAAAATGAGAATGGATAGCAATGTCTTATTTACTATTCACCATTTAAGTAGCCCAAACATAATGACTACATTAGTACGTTCTAGTATTGCTAATAGGATTTCCTTTGGAAAGTTCCACTTTTTCCTATTGATAGTACTATAACTGAATTTAAATGGCTATAGATCAGGAAGCAAAATAGAAGCAGTTTGTCTGGATTTGATTCAAACCTTTAAAATCCAGTTATGCACACATTTTCTCCCTTGTGTTCATAAAGAGCTACAAGTTGATAAACTTCACCTACCTAGCACAGATCAGCCATTTTCCAGCCCATATACCTGAGAAAAATACAATTCACAAGCCAGGTACAGCAGGTATTTTAGTTCATAAAATGGAATATGTCTCTCCAATCTCCTCTCATCAGAAATGAAAAAGATCCCTTGCTATATGAATTAAGTTTATTACCATATGGTAGTTGATTGGTAAAGTGGTAAACTCATGTCACTTCAGCAATTTGGCTTTTTTATGGAAGAGGTTCTGGTCACTTTCATGAGGAAGCAATATGACTCATGTAGTATAGTTTCCCCAGCCTTAAATCTCTCCTACAATTTCAAACATCAAATGCTCATGTTGGGATTGCAAAAGATACATAAAAACACATATATAAGATGCTTGGGGCTTACATTTTGCACCAAACATTATTTCCAAGCTGCCTAAGCCATATCTTTTCTCTCTCTCTCTCTCCCTCTCTCTCTACTTGCTTGTTCACAAAATCTAATAGACAAAGCAGATAGAGGTATCTCCTTTTCTGGCACCCTCAGCATACGCCTGATAAAAAGATGTTTAAGAGGAAGCTGACTAAGCCAGTTATTTTTAACAACAAAACTACCATTGGACATTTCTGTGCCTGTTGTGTTATCTAGGGCTTTAAGCTAACTGGAAATATCAATTTCCATGTACTGAAGTGCAACTGTGGATGTCCAGGAGGCCAGCTTGCAGAAAACTTGGCATTTTTAAATGAAAATATATTACAAATACTGTCAAGTCTCTTCTCACTCCTCCCACAAATTATTCATTCAGACATATAGTGAATTGGATAGCAGCTATTTACATTCAACATACTATAAAGAACAGGTTGTCTGGTGGGCTTTATCAGTTAATTATATAATGTGTGATGTCAGATTTCAGATAATGTTCCCCTGGTTGAAATTTCTGTTGCTAAGCACTTGTGTGTCTTACTCTGTCCTTCTCTGCTATTCTCTTGGAGAACTAGAGTGGCAAAGATTTATTAGATATCTAGATTCTGTGTACACAGTAGGAGGTGCTTTTCCATCCCCAGCCAGGAGCCTCCAAATTAATCTGTGAATATGAAGCAGTTCTGTTCTGTTGTTCTTCAGATTTCACAGTGGTACAAAAACGTACCTATCTGCATTTTTAAACTCTACATCCTAAACTTTTTCTAATTAACTTTGATTAGCCAACTGTTTAAAAAGAGATATTAAAACTAGGAATCTGTGTTTAGACCATAAATCAGCCTATTTTCTGTACTGTACATCTTCATTCATAGCTTATATCCTGCATTTTCACTACTGATCCATTTTTACAATTCTTTTCAGAAGATTTTAGGTAACCAGACAAACTGATATTTTCACAACTAAAATAATTTATCTGATTCAAAATTTTACCAGTTAAAGTTGCAGTTCTTCTCTGTTTTTCTTCTCTTTGCTTTTTAATCCTCAAGGTCATTTTCAACTATTTCCAATGGATTTTTTCTTTTGCAGCAAGTTAGATGAAGGGCTACATGATTATTTTGCAGTAAGAAGATGAAAGTTAGATGAACCTTGACATATCACTCAAGATATAATTCAGCAGTGAATTCATATCATCAGGATTTATCTACTTTAGAAACTAAACAGTTAACCTAATCATCCCTTTTTTATTGCTAATTTAGAAAAGGTTTTTTTTCCCTAAGTACACTCTCACTTTTCTGAATTCACGGCATGTGACCTGCACCTTTTGTCTACTACACCATTACCAACGGCTAATCCCTCTTATTTATTGATAATTGGACAAAACTGAACAACATGCCAACTCCTGAAAACTGAACACCACTAAGGACTCTATTCAGGTCCCCCCTAAAAACCACATTGGCCTCCAAGTTTAGTTCCTTTGTGGTATATGAATGGGAAAAGAGTTTGCGATTTTCTCATTGCTTAGGAATTCCACTAATTCTAACCTGGACATTGCATAACTATGTCGAATATATGAATACAATGATCTGGGATACAAAATGAACATTTCTTTTAAAAACTTGTTTAATGAGTTGTAAAACTATTTGAAACACTTTTTAACAAAAAATAATATTATCTTTTTAATCTACATCAGCCACCGGGTAAGCAAAAACTAAGCATCAAACATTTCTGAAATATCTCTTCCCACCTCTGAAGATTTATTCAAGTGTTGAACCCCTATAGCTTTAGTCAAAGGACTTGCTATGAAGATGTATTACTGCTGATTTCTTGAATAAATCCCTTGAACACACTCCAAAGTGCTGTACATCACTGTGCTATGCAGAAATGGTAATCACATGTCTTTATATACCCAGGAAAATCAGATTCTGCTTGGCCCTTGAATGGGCACAGGGAGGATAGAAGGAAACAACAAGAGCCCTCACTTACATAAAAGGAAATGAACTTATTCTGCTTGATCTGTACAAATCCTCCTTAGGCCAGGGATCTTAGGGCATGTCTAAATTTCATCTGCAACAGAACTATTCTCCAGCACTCCCCACCCACCTCCTCTCACTCCGCAAATACAGAACCCAAAAATAAGGGTGAGACCACTCTGACAGAGCCTCTAGCCACTGCTCTCAAGATCTCTGTCTCAAAGGTGCTTGAGTGTGGCAATGGTGAACTATATCAGAACAGGTGGTTGGAGCATGGTCAAAAGCAATGCTTCTAAGACCATCATGTCATGGACATATTCATAGAACTCTAAATTAGTATCCCCAAGGGATAGATGGGTGTCCAAGATGGGTACCATGTATCTATAGAATAAATGGGTACGCTGTGTGGCAGAATCATCCTCAAGTAAACTGCGTCACTACATGCAGGTTGCCCAATTGATCAGTAGCAGGATAGGCCCATCTATTTGGCACCACAGGCTGGATTATTATAATGGAGGCCAAATTACTGGCCCTGTCAGTCAGTAGTTCCACTGGCCCTGCCCACAGTGTTGCATGGATGTAATTACATTGCTTCGAGTATAGGAAGCAACCTATGCAAGAGTAGCCCATTGTAGGGCTGTATGAAGCTTTGGTCCCTGATTCAATTCGGTGGAGATTCGGCTTGATTCGGTGGCTGAATACCCAAATCCAAATTGAATCAGAGGACCCTTTAATCTCTCCAAATCAAATGGGAACCCTCTGAATTGGTTCAGAGAGATTTGGAAAGATTCAGCGATTTGGACATAGACACAGGTTTAAATGTTTTTCAGCATACCTCTGGGTAGCAGGTGGCTCATGAATACTGCAATGCTGGGGCACATGGAGTGTCCCATAGAAGCGTGGGGTGCTCCCCAGCATGTTCAGCACCAGACCCAGAAGTGGACCAGAAGCACTTCCCATCCACTTCAAGGTCCACCTGGGAGTGCACTAGAGGCCCCCTCCATCTCCCCAGCTTGTTGACTGGTGCCTTCTGGGTCTAGGAGGAGCTCCTGGGGTCCCCCCATGGCCAATCCCCAACCCAGAGGGATGTGTGTGGGGGGGCTGCCTGGAGCACTCCCCAGTGGACCCAGAAGTAGACTGGAAATACTTCTGGTCCATTTCTGGGTTCACTGCTGAGCATATGGAGGTCCTCCCTACACTCCTGAGGGATGCTCCATCTGCCCCAGCATTGTAGCATTCATGAGCCGCGCTCATACATCAAGGTATGTAGAAAAAACATTTAAAGCTGTGTCTATGTCCGAATTGCTGATTCTCCAAATCAGCATCGAATCTTCAGATTCAGATTCAGCCAAATTGTATCGGGACAGTGATATGAATCAACTAATTGAATTTCTGTCCTTGATTTAGGCTGAATCTGAATTGAATAAGGCCTGCTTCGGACACCCCTAGCACATTGTGCTTGAGATTGCTACTCCAACTACAGAGAGAGCATGAGAAATATCATGTTCTATCCTTAAGAAATGCGTTGAAGTTTCTCTGAAACAGAATGTCTCTGCAGGCCCCCACCAGTCTGGCCTATTTCTGTGTTGACCTCTCACACTCTGTGCTGTACTCTAAAACCATGATGTAACCACAAATCTAGCAGTTACATCACGAGTCTTTTCACTTAGAGACCAGGAAGTTGATAATTAATAATAGTGTGATTGCGAATTAATAGACAGAGTTATTATTTATCAATTAATAATACAGTAACATTAAAAAATCTCTTAAATTGTATTTTCTTTCCTACTCGGTATAAAAAACAGACCTAGGAATCTTCTCCATGGTGAGGTGGTCATTTGGCTAGGGAATTCAGGAGGCAGAGTCGTTTAACAGCTTCCAGAGTTTCTTTTCTCCATCTAAACATAGCCCAATCCCATTCAGAAGCAGATTACAAGCCTGTTCTCCATCACTACAGTTTTTCTCTGTCAGCTTCATTGATAGAGAATCATGTTGAGATTTTAAGTAATGGAAATTTTTTAAGCATGTAACTATACCTGGCCTTAAACATAGTTTCTTGCATGAATAAATGTCAAAATCTACCAACGTGTCAAATTTTGTTGTGTAATGTGATTTTGCTGGGTGACTAAGGGGACATCAGTGTTAAAATGGAATCATCTTTGCAACAATAATTTTGAAAAATCCAGTGTTTCCTTATGACACACTGGGTGTGTCTATACATTCATTAATGCACCTTAGATGCTGAACATTTAATTTAGTACTCTTTTAACAAATTATTAACTAAATGCTCAGTAACTAGTGTTACTGTGCAGCAGTGTGATGCAGTTTTCTTGTGATGCTTACTGCACATTAGCCTAAAAACACTGTGCAGGTGGCTATTAGCATGGTTTTTAACCACCACACTGCTGTGCAGTATTATTAGGCTAATCCTCAGTAAGCTTCTCATATAGATGCTCTCACTGTGATTACCTGCAGAGCTAATGCTAAAACCCTTGTCCTCCAGTTCTAAAATACAGAAGTCTGCCAACAAAACTAAAGCAAAAAAATCTCTTAGACCCCAGTGATAGACAGGATGCAACTACATGAGATGTGTACTGAAGAGCTGCCTAATTAGCTCCATACTAAACCTTTCAGCATCTACACATGCAGCTCTATTAGGCTGCAGTAAGCTCTGCTGCAAGTTAGTACTTGTAAATGCAAGTACTACCCTGTAGCATAGATTGTAAGTATGCAGCAATGCACGCAGATTCCCTTCTAGCTGGGACTGCTCCGCCTTGGCTCAATGTGCGGTGGTCCCAGGTGCATGTTCAAACACGACACCTCAGAGCAATAAATTCCAGCATGATATGTAGTGGAGTTTATTGCTTTGAATTAATTACACATATAGACATGTCTACAGATGACCAAATTCCCTACTGGCATGAATTGGCAGAGATCTTTTGGTGTTACTCATGTAGTTACATTAACTTACACCAGTAGAAAATTGGTCAGGAGTATTCAATAGTAGTTTCTTTTATATTAAAAGGCAGGAGGGAGCGAATTTTCTTTACGTAGGAAGGCTGGTTGGAAAATGACCTAAAAATGTTAATAGTCTTGCATAGTGACATTCTTCCTTGACTGTATCACGCAAGTAAATTTTTAAGAACGTACAAAATTTGAGAGAAGAATACACTATTTCTGAGCTAGAAAGACATGGAACATGGGTTATATCAAAGCCAAACTGTCAAAACAGAATAATTGTAATAGCCTGTAACTCAAGAACAGTTTGAGGACTCTACAAAGTTTGTAGATTCTTTTTTTTATTTTACTTTCAGATCCAGCACAAAACCATTTTGAACTTAACACTGTAAGAGTCTTAGAGCCTTGTTACATAGTCATGTTGAATGGATCCTGGAAATCTTAACTGCTGGAATATTCATACATTAACACCTTTAAGCATTGATTATGTAACTCAAAGTTACGCCACTCCAGGGCATGCTTATTTCTGATCCTCACTACCCAGCTCCTGTTACATTAAGGTGTGGCTACTCCCCACAGATGTGCCACCCAAGTTGAAGTCCTCCTGTATCCCGGGATCTCTTAGGCTCTCCCCAGTCCTAAGCCTGTCCTGGCTCACCAGTCCTCTAGTGGCAGCTTACAGCTACAGCTCCTAGCCCTGCCCCTGCCTATCAGACTTCTGGTGGCAAGTCACATCTGTGCAGGTGAGGGACAGTTAGAAATGACTACTCTAAACTCCAAGCTAGCACTAACATTGATCAACACTTGTGCAGTTCACAGCGTAAGGTGTAATAAGGACTCTAGAATCTTTATGGAAGTTGAATGTTATTTAAACTATGAGGAGACAAATGCTTGTCCACAGAAACCTTAAAAAAATGATTCATGAAATCAAACTTACTTTATAAAGGCCTGCTATAAAATGTGTGTTTAGAATAAACATTGGGGTATTTTTTAAAACACTGGAAAAATGCTAATGTTAATTTAGCTGTTACTGTTGTCCACAGGGAAGTGCTCCCTCACTCTGAGTTAGACTGGAATATGTAACATGTGTTCAGCAGTTAATGTCTGTACATTTACTATAGTCATTAGTGAATTCAAGATTTTTGCTTTCAGCTCATGAAAAATGGTGCTGGTACTCAAAGGAAAATTCTGGATGGGTATAATTTACATACTCAGAATCAGACTCAGAAGAAATCCCATAATGTGCAACTTGAAAATTCATTATAAAACAAATAGGAATGATACATTTTCTTGGATGTTTATCAGAATGCTCTCTGTGCATTGTGAAGAGGACCAGTGGGGACATCACCTTAATGCATATTCAAAAGCAACAAAAATCAGATCCAAAACTGAACCTTTTCAAACTCTGGCAAGCCCCAGGTATTAGATTGGCCTGGGTAAAAATCAAAGATAAAGATTCAGGCCAAAATTTTCAAATTAGAGTTCCTAATTTGAGGGTCCTAAACCCAGATTAAAGAATCTTGGTAAGCAGCTTGTTTTTAAGAAGTGCTGAACATTTCCAGCTCTTGTTCATTCTGCTGGAAGCCATGGATCAACAGTAGGGCTGTGTGAAGTGGCTCTGTTCCAATTCAGATTCATCCATTTCAGAGGAACAGTGATTCAATTCAGTGTTTTGGATCACTGTCCCAATTCAATTCGGCTGAATCTGTTTTGGAATTTTGACACTAAATCAGAGATGTGGCCATAGACTAGAATGAGGGATCACTAAAACACCTCTAACTTGGTTATTTTTTTGGCTGATTCAGATTAAAACATCAGGGATGGTAGCCCCTTCTGAGGCCATGAAGCCTGCCAAGCGTCAAGAAGATAGGTGCAGAGGTTTCTGTGAAAATGCATCTCAAATTCTTCTAAGAAAAACTCATTACTCAGTACTCTGGAGTGGAGATCATCAGGACCTGCTGACTTGAACACGTCTAGACCCACCAGAAGTCTTCTGACTAGGTCCTCACTGACCCTGGGCCTGGCAGTGCCTCCTCTGAGTCCATCAGAGTCCTAGTGGGGGGATGCCCCGTCCCTACTCAAGAAGATGGAAGCAAAGAAATTGTTAAAGAGGTTAGCTTTGTCGTCTGGTGTGACCACCAGATTTCCTAGCGTATCCTACAGAGGTCCTACGTTACCTGGTACCTTCTTTTTACCCCCTATATATTTAAAAAAGGACTTCTTTTGTCCTTGATCCGGGTCACTAGTCCTGGTTCCATCTCTACCTTAGCCATCCTAACAGCCCCTCTACAATCTCGAGCAATGGAGGTATAATCCTCCTTGGTGATGGTCCCTCCCTTCCATTGGGTGTACGCCTCCTTTTTAGCTTTGAGACATTCGTGGATGCTTTTGGTGAGCCATGGGGGCTTTTGAGCACTCCGGCCCCCTGTGATCCATGTGGGCAATCAGGGCTGCTCCTGGCTGCATCATTAGTGCCCACATGGATTAGGACCATGGGGTAGTAATCGGTGGGCTGGATAATGGCCGGGTTCTTCTCCATCACATTCTGAATCCTTGCTCCAGGCAGACCTCACATGACATGGGATCCTGATGACAGATGGGACCCTTTGTACCTCTCAGGATGGAGTCTCCTATGACAAGCACCCGGTGTCTCTTCTTCTGGGTCAGCTTGCCTCCTTCAGCCTGTTCTGCATATAGACTGGAGGTGTCCTCCTCTCCTTCGTTTTCCTCCATTGCTACCAGGACCTCATACTTTTTCCCCAGCTGGACTGGGGGAACTGGTACTGCACCACCGTGAACAGCCCTGACTCTGGAGGGCACCTCCTGGGGTTCTTCCCACTTTGGTGCTTAGCCCTACAGGGAAAGGAAATACCCATGAATTTCATCCTCTGCTTCTCTGATCCCCCTCAGCCCCCCCTAACTTCCTCCTGGAGCTCCCTCATCTGCCCCACCAAGGCCCTAAGATGGGTGCCTGATGGACAGGTGTGGGGCTCCCATCCCCTACCCCCCCAGCCCCACCAGGCATCCTCATAGGCCAGGGGGCAGGGTGACACCAGCCCCCCCCCCCATGCGTTCCATCTGGGTGGAGGCCTCAGAGAAGCCCTGGGTGGGTAGCGCCTCCCCTGGCAGGGGCCCTAGCAACACTCTGTTTCCACACCATTTTTTTTTTGGGGTGCAGTTCCTTCACCTTACCCTTGCCAAAGTCTTTCTCCAGCAGGTTGTAGTATGTCATAAATCCAGTGTCTATATTGCATCCATGAGTTTCCGTATCTAGGAGGTTGATGAAGTGAAGTTCATAGGCTCATCTGTGAAAAGTGGTTTGTAAATTCTAACAAGTATCAAACCTCACTAACCTCATCACCAGAAGCCATCTTCCTATAGCCCAAAACACATCAAATAGATACCGACCATGCCATGACAAGAAATGCAAAACCTGCCAACATAACTCCAGTACCCCCACACTTACTACACTCTGCAACAGAACCATCACCATTCCTGGATACAGCTGCACGTCCAGAAATGTTATACATCTCATCCAGTACACTACATGCCCTAATGGAAAATATGTAGGAGACACCCAACAGCAACTGCACACCAGAACAAATGCACACTGGAAATCCATTACAGACAAGAATACCCAACCACCTGTGGGGGCACATTTCTCACAAGAAAACCACTCTGTCTCCAATCTCTCAGTCCTGATCCTCAAAGGGAATTTACAAAGCACTTTTCACAGACAGGCCTATGAACTCCATTTCATCAATCTCCTAGATACAGAAATTCATGGACTCAAAATAGACATTGGATTTATGACACCCACCTGCCTAACTTCTGACTCCACAGGTACCTCTCCTCTTTTATCTGCTATGTTCCCCTCCCCACCCCCCAGCCTGTCACTCCTCCACCACGATGCCTCAATTTACATTTTCACTGACTGGCTTTCTTGCCTGCATCCCAGCCTCTGGCTTTTTTACTATACCTTCCATCCAGAAAGAGCACACACAAACTGCAGATGCTTCCTCAGCCTGAAAAAGGAGTTTTAAACCCAAAAGCTTGCCAAGATATATTTCTCCAACTATTCAGTTAGTCAACTAAAAGATATCAGATTGACCCAAAGAACCTTGTCTGCCTTGTGTGTTAAGGCAGAGCAGGATGAATGCAGCAAGGATGGTAGCCTGTAACAGGGGGCCTTCCCAGTGCTGGTTAGATCTTAGCCCACCCACCTGTTTCTGGGCCAAGCACCCACCCCTCTTTTTCTTGCCATGCCTTGATGGAAAAATGATTCAGATATTACCCAGGCAGGAGGCTGCCCATTTAGGCACCTGATGTCTAGGGGTGACATCTGTTCCACAGCTTCGTACCTCCCTCTACGCTGCGGCTCATGCACCCCAGGTAGCTAAGCTCATATGTAGTCTTACAACTCCACTACAATAACCAAGCCTCAGGCCTCTCAAAGATCTTACAGGTCTGGGCTTTCCCTAGCCAGGACTGTACATGCATGTGGTGGCTGGAGATTATCAGGCACCTCCTACCTGCCTTTCACCAGGGAGGTTTGTGGTCCAGGCATTTCCTGGGGGATGCCACACCACCAGCAGCCCCTCTAGGCCTCCTGACCCTAGCAGGGTGCAGTTTTAGGTTACGCCCAGGACCTGGGGCCTCCTCCTTCCCCATAGCCCCAGCCCAAACCTCCAAGTTCATCCTAGCATGGGAGCTCAGCAGGGAGATGTTCTTCCCCTACTGGCTGATGATACAGTGAGTGCTGCCTCCAGCTCTGAGAACAGGGCATTAAGTGGTTGTGGAACCAAACCAAATGAAAAAAAAAGGAAATAGGTATGAATGCAGTGAGGAAGGTGACACTCACTCCATCTGCAAGTGGAGCTTGGGAAACCCCAGCAGTGGAAGGTTTACTTTCCAGAACACCAGCTGCTCCACCAAACCAGAATCCAAGGAGGTGTGGTGGGGTGTCACAACATCCTCAGCGATGCTGAACACCATCTCATTTGGAACACTGGCTGGTGTTCCCAGGCAACTGTTGCCAGATACTGCCACATCTGGCTGCAGCTTACCCAGTAGGCCAAGGGATCACAGAGCAGTGGCTCCACATCCTCAGCAAGATAGGTAGTCACTGAGGCCTTGGTGCTACCTGCCCAATGCTGAGGTCTGGTGTGTCTGGATCCCAAAATGGAAGCCATGTCCATGGCCCACATTGGCAGCGCCTGTGGTGGAGGAGACTGGCTGGTGGACAGAGTGCTGGTATGGGAAAGTGGATCCCTTCCTTCCATGTTCCCCCACCTCTGCCCTTCTGCCTCTTTGACTCTGTTCACCAGCACCTCCATCCAGTGATCCAGGATTTTGCTGCTGCAGATGCTCCCTTTCACCTTTGGGTCACACGTGGCCACCACAACATGGACCGTGCTGGACTACAGTGGATCCAGCCGTTTCTTGATGCCCTCCTTCAGCCGCTTCACCAGTTCCTGCACCTCTGGTGGCAGCGGCTTGCCCCAGTCAGGAACATTGATCCCCTGGAACTTCTCCATTTTGTTCTGAAGCTCCCTCACTATGGGGATCACGTGGCTAAGGAGGGCATTGCCAGCACTGAGTTTCTCGGTGGCCTCAAGGAATGGCTTGAGGACCACCAAGATCTGGGAGATGGTATCCCACTCAGCTTTGTTAAGAAGACCACTGATCCCAATCTCCTCTAGCAAGGCCATCTCATGGATGGCCTTCTGTTGCTCTACCAGCCTTTTGAGCATCAGGTGCATGGAGTTCCACCAAATCTCTGCATCCTGCATGATTTTGTGCTGTGGGATGCTCAGCTCTGCCTGTTTGTTCTACAGCATCTTGCCCACCTTGATGCTCCAGTGGAAGTGGCCTGCCACCTTCCTGCATTTCTGAATGAGCTGGCTGTTTGTGATGGCACTCTCCACTCCAGCATCCATGTCCTCCTCCAAGGCATCCCTGACTATAAGGTGGGACTTGTGTATCACACAGCAGATGCCAAAGTTGGCATCATGGACCACCTTGACCCCATTGTTGGTGACTATGAACCCGTGGGTGAGCTCACCCTGCCCGAGCCACCCCTGCACCATGTAGTTCATGGTCCCCATGATCTCCATTACCATGTGAGACTCATCCATCACCTCAGCTTAAAGGAGAGCTCAGTGATAGCCTGACTGGTTGCACCAGTGCCCTGTGAGGGAGCGGTAGGAATGATTTCCACCCCAGCTGCTCCAGATGAGCAAGGTGAAGTGCAAGGCCACCTGCCTTGTGCAGGTCCTCCCTCAAGTACTCCCTACATGCGTTATATAAGGAGGACACCACTGTCCTGCAAAACCCAAGTGCCATGAGCCACCTGAACCCTGGCCGAACTAAGGAGAAGGGCTGGCTATCCAAAGCAAGCATCTCCCCAATAATCTAGGTGACCTTTCTTGCCTTTGGAATGCACCCTCCTTTGTGTCTGCCTTCCCCCCCCCCCCCAGTGTAGGGTGGTCTGCCTCTGTTTCTGGGAGATGGGGGCTTTGGAATTAGAGGTGGACTCCCCTTGGGCATGCTCACACTGGTGCCAGGCTACAGAGGAGAAAAGGCAAGGGGGTGGTGTCTGTGGAGATGCATCAGCATCCCCATGGTGCTAAAGTGTTTTGCCTCCTTGCCCTGGCTGGTCTTGCTTTGCCAGTGCTGGCAGATAGCATATCTGGGATCATCTGCCATCTCATAATGATCCCATATTACACTACTCCCTCAATTCTGGGGTGCATGTGGGGATCCTGCCTTATCCCCCCTCCTCAGCAGACAAAGATACAACAGGAGGAGCTGACTCAGCTGAGCCATTTGCCTTCACAATCTCAACCTCCTCCGAAGAGCCTTCCAGAGAAGGAGACCTGGCTCTAGGGTAACTTTGAGAGATGTGGAGCACAAATTCAGATTCCCTCTCCTTCCCCAGAATTTCCTTTGCTATGGTGCCAGGTCCCCTGCTTCCAGACTCAGCTCATCCTCCGGCAGTGGAAGGCTTAGGCTTAGAACTGAAATTGGGGTGGAGGAGACACTCATGCTGCAAGTCATGCTCATTACAACTGGTGTTAGTAGGTGGTACAGGTGCAGACACTACTCCCACTAGCAGCAGAAGTCTCATGCCTGGTAGAAAAGAGGGTGTGTCTAAGTTTGGGGGGATGACTTACAGCTCTTCCTCTGCCCCCTCTTGCTCACCTGCCAGAAGACCTGGCACCTGCCTTTCCAACAAGCTTCATGTTTGGTGCTCTGGAAAATGTGTGTCTATTTGTGTATATGTGTTGTACTTTCCTGCACAGAGATGAGACATTGCCAGGGAAAGCACAGCTTTCTTTTTGTTTGGGGGTGAGGGAGGAATAACAAGAACAAATAACAGAATTACTGGGGAAGAAAGAGTTGAAAGGGTTAACAATAGGGAGGATAGGCAAGGGTAAGTAGGAAACGATTGGCTGCAACTTGGTAGAAGGGACTACCAAGCTGCAAGCTTCCAGATGCTGCTTTCTGCTGCTGCTGTAAACACATACACAGCTGAGAAATGGCAGAGAGGAGTTCATACACAGAGCTTTATATGTTGTTTCTCCATCCTTCCCCCAGAGCAATGGGCTTGGAAGGGACCTCAGGGACAGATCGCAGACACTGGCCAGCTACAGATGTCAATAACAGAGCAGTCCTTCCCCACCTCTTTCCCCTCCCTCTTCTTAGTTTCTGTTTTCCTGCAAACCCAGTTGTGAAACTCCAAAAGTTTCCAAAATGTTTTGGATGCTTTTGTTCCGTTTTGGAGCTTTTTCTCAGTCTCCTGTTCAGATTCCAATTTGGTGTTTTGGGCACCAAAACGGGCCAAAACACCTCCAAAACAAAACAGCTGCCAAAGCTTCCCACAGCCCTAATGATCACCACATCTCTAAAAGTCATGTGATTAATATGCCTGATCTTGAATACCCATGTTTCAAAGTTTTGGCCACCTGAAGGATAGGCAAAGACTGTTTCTACCTCTTTTTTGATTCTGTGTCACACAATGGAGGCCAAAAACAATTAGATCTGGTCACTACCACAAGATCAATAAATACCTATAGAAACAAGAATTAGATTTTTTTTGCCAAGAAGTCCCTCCAAATGTCTCCTGCAGTCTCTAATAAAGTCCCTTTCAAATTTCACATACGTTTCTTTCACTCTCAAAAAGTAAAGTCTAGGTAACTGGAGAATATTGTGCTGCAATTGCTAGTTACTTTGTCCCTTTGGCTGTGCAGAAAACCAAAAGGAAAGACAAAGGGTTCAGTAATCACCAACATTTATCATCAATTCAATCAATTTCTGACAGAGAATGAAGGTTGCCTGTTTGATATTTAAAGGGACTATGTGCCCAGAGCATAATACACTATACATGGTAAGAGAAAACGGAAGGGAACATAATATAAATGGAGTGTAAATGTTTCATGAATTAGGTCCCAAGTTGCAATGTGTTATTTTTAACCTTGCATTTATTGGGCATGCTCTTTTTCTGGCTGTGCTACTAAGAAAAACCAAATAACCAAAAGTCCAGGTAAAACTACAAAAGGAGTTCATGTACAGAATGGCTTTGAATACAGAATTTAAAGAGTTAAAGAAGTAATACTGTTTAAACAGGGTTGTAGAACTCCTATTAAAAATGGCAGTACTATAAATGTTCTAGTATTGTCAGGAATGTTCTGTTGGATGACACTATACTGTGATTTGTACACACAGCGGACCAGAGCTGATGGGTGAATGAAATGATCCATAACCCTCACTGACACATTTAGAGCAGTTCAGCTGCACACAGAGAACAGTCCATCATTTGCACCCTTCTGTGAAAGCTGGCTTTACCAAGTGTTTCAATGAAATATGTGCAACTTCCCATTTAAATTAGTACCACATGAACCATGAAGAGCACCACAGGTATCTGTTGTAGTACCAGCCTAATGCAAAAGTGGCCTGTCTTGTAATGCTCTAACAGGAAAGACATACAACCATTCATCTGTAACATATTAAAACCAGAAGAAATAAATTACTCTATAGATGAAGAATTATTGCTTGTGGAAAGAATGTGCAAAGGTAGTTCTAAAAAGCAGCTTTTACTAAAAAATTATTGCAACAGCATTTGAATTCCTAATGCATATTAAGCCAGGTTCGCATAACCATAAATCATCATTTTTAAATCAAGAAAATCTGGTTGAAACTTTTTAAAGGTTTATTTTACTTGTTTGAAACTATTTCAGCACCATCACTGAGGGAAGCACAGTGTGAGTGAATATGAGAGCCAGACACAAAACGTAACTGTTTGCCAAGAAAAAAAAGTTCTCAACATTGACTTTTCCTATCTTATCAATAGAGAAGGACAAGTATCCTAAAAATATCTTATGACTATCCAAATAAAAAGGAGAACTGAATTGATTGTGGTTATGTTTGTATCTCTTATAGTTACTGGCTTTCCACAAATGTTTTAGTGAATGAATTTACTCACAGGAATGTTCATGGGAATAATAGCTTTTAAACAAGTACTCAAATATGTTTATAGTAAACCAATTCTGAATTTGCTAATGAGATTATTAACCATAGGCACCTAATTCTAAGAATTACACTCCCCAGTGACCTCTGTATTCAACACATACTATAATTTTGGATAGCGAGTAGTCTCAGTTCAGCAAATCACACTTGTGAAGTCTACAAGATGATAATATTTGCCAAATTTATTTGGTGAATAATTTTAAGTAACAGGTTTAATACAAATCATAAGCTTCTCACAGAAAATTCACAATCAGAAGCTGAATTTGTCAGATAAATTAGTTGCTGAAAGCTCTATATTACAGTACACATATAGAGCATATATATACACACATACTGTATGTGTACACTATGTGTGTTTGTGTGTGTATATGTATAAATACATGTACACACACACATACATATATTAATACAGCAAATTAATATATTATAAATTCAATGTTGTGCTAGCAGAAATTATATTTTCCAGATTGCATTCACTAAGTTAAATACATTTCTGGATTAAGCATTATCTATAATATATGTACTTTTGTGGGCTGAGTTTGGTTATACTGGATGTGGTCCTGGTAGCTTTTTCGCATGGGAGACTTCCATTCATATGAAGACTACTGACTTCAAGAGATTCAATGAAGGCATAAGAAATTTCAGGCACTGATTAGTTTACAGGATCAGAGCTATACTCATTGCCACTGGAATGTAAGAAAACCTTATATGTAGTTAGCCATCCAATATCTAAACACACACACATTAATCAGCACTTTTTAAGCAAAATATCATCTCCTATGCTCAAATCCAGCATATTAAAAACAGGTTTGGATTTATTTTAAATGCATCAATAGAAACTTAAGGAAGAACTTGAGATTTCAAGCCTCCAGACATAGCAGACAACTATTTAGACATGTATGTTTTTTTTCTATGCTACTGGGGAGACTAAAACTGTTGACTGATTTTTCAGCATCTTGGGTTAGCTAGTACAAGAGTAGAAGAGACACAATGAGGAGGTAGTCCAATAAGGCACCCACCTATTTAGCTGCAGGTTGTTTTATTGTGGTTGTAAAAGCAGACAAGAAGAACAAAGGGGGATCAGCCTTGATTTTCTGATGTGAATGGTAATTTTTGCCCTTGCAAACTGCAATGCGTTTTGAAGGGTCCTGATTGACAGATAGTAGGTGTAGAACAGTTTCTGAAAATCAGGTCCTTTTATAGTGCCCAAGAGGAGACAGACAGAATCTGAGGTAGACAAAGTCCAACATCACCATTCCTGAAGATGGGGGCCTTTGTCTTTATTTATGACGTGTGCCTGGCAAGTGGTTAGCATTCAAATCTAGCTTTTTTATGAAACAGATTTTGCACATCAGTCTGGACTCTATATAACTAGTATTTAAGTACATAGGTAGCATTACTATGTAAGTGGTATTGTGCATACAATTGGGGATAAACAGTTATGCATTCTGCAAAAGGTATTCTTAATAGGAGTTTAGGAAATTATGAAGCACGCACACACATATATGTGTATATATGTATGTATGTATGTGTATATGTAGTAAATACTTTCATCTTAGATAGCAAGTATTAAACCTATTTTACAAACACAGTGTTTATCTGGTTTGATGCATCACACCACAGCTGTCTGTTAGCTAACATTCAGGCCTGCTATCTCAGTCCTTCATGGAAAGGCTGAATGGCTCATCAGATAGGTGACAAATTCAGGGGCACAACGCTGAAATGTCCAACATAGAAGGAACGACTTAAGCAGTAAGCGCATTTCTTATGAGTCTGAGAACAGGTGTTCTGCATCACCAAAGCAGACAAAAGAAGAGTCTGCATGATAGGAAATCTTGAAAAAATAAAAACTAAGAAAAAAATTCTACTTACCAAGTTGACTGCCAGTGGTAAGTACCACACATGTTTCCTGTCTGTCTAATTATATTAACTTGTTTCCCTGTAAGTGCTCAGCACGAGTGATGAAGCTTAGGTGCCAGAGTAAGTGAAATTGTATATCTTCTATTACTTTCCTCAAGCCATGCTTGCTGCACTTGTGTTCATGGCTCTGTGGTCTCTGGGATCTGAATAAAAAGTAATTTGAACAGCAATTTTTCAAAACTGCCACTTTTAGGTTGTGTGCAGTCTATTAAATAAACTACTATCATAAGACATCCAAATAACACAACTCAGAGACTACAGCATTTTTATGAACAATATCTAAATAATCTAGATAATGGAAAGCCATTTGTATCACTAATCTTATCCCAGCAGCTGTAAAATTAAGGACTCCATATGTTTAAGCACAAAACCCCTATGGTATTTCTGTCTCTGTTTAACATAACATTATTTCAAATTATAACAAATGTTTACATTAGTCTCTCTTAGCCTTCTGACTCCTATCTACCTGCTTCATTAGCAAGTCAGGTTCACATTTGTATTTTATCTCAAGGATGTAGAGCTGAGTCCTGCTGTCCTTACCTAGGTAAAATCCCATTGCACTGAATGGGAGTTTTGTCAGTGGTAGAATTACAGGATTGAATCTTAGTTCTAATATTAATAAACATGCTCTTGTGGCTTTCTAAAGCTGGGTACTCTTGTTTTTCAACATGGATTGGGGAAAATTTTAGTATTTAATGGATGTTACTATTAAACATGCCCTGTGAATAATAAATGGTAGGATTTAAAATATATATATTCAGTATTACTTTTAACATCCAGTGTCAATAGCTAGGTTTAATCCTGTCAAATAAAGAGCTCTTAGCTGCAATGCGGCTATTAGTGCACTTCCAATCTAAATCAGGCACCCAATTTGTAAGTTCTACAAACTAAGTATATGCCAGTATGCTCATGAGATTCCCTAATTTTGCATCTTGGTTGTCACTCACTATATTTATAGGATTTTAGAAAATGCCATACTTAGACCTATTTTATTTCTGTCCAGTATCCTTCTTTCTGACAAAGGCCAGGACTAGAGAAAGCAAAAATGAAAATCTCACATCAGGTACACAGGAATAATTTATCATTCATTATTTTTTTTTATTTTCTAACTAGCCAATTGCCTGTCATGAATGATGGATTTAAAACAACAAAGGAGTGTTTACATGGCTGCCCCCTGCCCTGCTGGCCAGGTAAACACTCCCTGTGCCACCACCGCCTCCTCCTCCAGCCACTGGTGAGGGGGCTCCCTCCCCCCGCCCACCTTCTCCTCTTCCCCTGAGCAGCAGGGCTTCCCCCTGCCTCCCCTGCCTTTCCCTCCCCACCCCCTCCATCCCCTCTGCTTCCCCCTCTCTGCTGGCTGTTGGGTGCATGCACCCTGGCTTCTACCCTGACCCACCTCCACCTCCACCCCTCCCAGGCCCGTGCAGCCAATCATCACCCGCCCTCTCGGCAGCACATGCACAGTTAGCCAAAAGCATTACGGACAGACAGACACATAGACAAGCAGACAAACAGACTAAGCCCTTTATTCTATTAGAATTGTGAAAGTTTAGACAGAACCAAACATGATAAGCCCAAAATATTTTGTTCTGTTTTTTCTTTCTAGTAGGTCATAGAATTGGATCTTCCTGTTATCCATGCCAATACATAACTCTCTCTGAATCAGTATCTGATCAATGTTCCACTGAAGTCAATGTGAATCTTTCCATGGTCTTTAACTGGCTTTGTATCCACGTATGGGTGGTACTGAAGTAGTTTTCCCTAACCTTCCTACATCCCAAAAAGAAACTAGAAAGACTGTTGTATTACTCTGGGTTTAAAATGGATGAAATTATAATACACATGTAGGTTTTTTATTGTGAAAATAAAATAATGTATTACTATATATTATTTTTCAACCAAAACAGAGCTTTTTGCCATATTAGCCACAGAAGTCCCTACTGAAAGCTGAGAGCAACTACTGGCATACCTCTGCAATGCTAAAAGATTTCACCCTGCTTTTATCAGAAGAAGTCCTCCATTCATACCATTTCCATGACTTGGTGTGGTTTTTAGCTACATATTAATAATGTTAGCCCTGGGTTTAGTTTGGATTGCCAAGAGACACCTATGGCTTCTTCCGGTTCAGCAAGCAAATTATAAATCCTATCTCACATGTGAGTGACTTGGACTTCTCTAAATATCTCTGTCAGGATCTGATCAACATTTGGTTTTCATTTTTATTATCATTCAAGCTTTTTGGACTGAAAACTGCTAAAACTGTTGAATATGCATTGGTTTAGGAGTTATGACCATCTCATTATTTTGAACCAGGATCTTTGCAAACTCTCACTGGGACCATTGTTAAAAGGGATTATACATTTTTTCATTTGGCCACATCAGAGTACATTTTTCTATCAATGAAGTCTGTTTCAAAGGCACGTTGCCATAAGGATAATTCACTACAAGCAAAACAAACAAGATGTAAGATTGGAGATCAAATATTGGCAGCAAAGTGGCAAGTTTGCAGAGGATGAGTGAGCTTTCCCTAGGCTCCTCTGATATCCCATGTGCCAGAACAAACAACAACAAAATACACACATGCAACACAAAAGTGCTTTTTTTCCTTAATTTTCACATTATGAAAAGCAAAATTATAACTCTATTCTTGTGGGTATAAAGAAAGTGCTGTACAAAATCAAGAATAGAAGATCTGTGTAAACTAAACTACTAGTGAAAATGTTAGTAGCTGATTAGCATAAACCTAGAATATATTAGGGATATAATGCATTTAAACAATTACATAACATTTACTAAAACTAGGATATTTCCCTAAATTCTAGTATTTTTCAGTTCATAGTTTTCTGCTTTATTATTATTAAATACATTGTGTAAATTTTTCAGCATGATATTCTATTATAACAACCACTTCAGATGAGCATCTGAAATACCAAATAAATCAAGTGCAATAACTATTCTATTTAAAACTATTTGGGCCCAAATCATTTAAACAGTATTATACATGACACTTCTGAGATGTTGCATTATTTCTGTTCTTGACCTTCAGAAGTATTTGTACCAGATCAGGAATAGGTATGGCTGGTAACATCAAAAAGAGTTGAACAAGAAAAGAGACTGGAGATAGATGAATGGTGAGAAAAAAGGGGAAGTGGCATTGGAGGTATGAACAGAATGAGGCTAAAGACACCTTCATTAGTTAATAAATGAGTAGCAGGAGTGGAAAACGTAGTAGAAAATGAAAATACCAAATTTACTCAAAAATAAGATGAGGCTTCCCCTGTCAATCATCATGCAGAATAAAGCCACTTGTTTTATATTTGCATATGAAGTGGAGTGGGGAGCAAGTGGTTGCTGTGGTCCCTGGATCTGGGTTGGGGAGGACTGGAACCACCACCAAGGAGGAATACTCTGTACTGGTCCAGACCTGCAGACAGCAAAGTAGGAAAGCCAAGGCTGCGATGGAACTCCAGCTACCTACAAATATCAAGGACAATAAAAAGTCCTTTTTTAGATATGTGGGGAGTTGGAGGAAAAGCAAGAGCAACATTGGACCCCTGCTAAACTAGATGTGACAACTGACAACCAATGCCCATGAAAAAGCAAACTAGCTAAATGGGCAGTTTGTGTCAATTTTTCTCCAGTCCCATGGGATGCCCCTGCCCACTGTGGGTCAGGGGGGCCTGGGTGGGGGAGATTCCTTGCCCTCCATCAAAGTTGACCTCATGAAGGAACACCTTGAGAGGCTGAATACCTGCAAGTCAGTTAGCCCTGATGGTTTACACTGAAGGGTACTCAAGGAGCTGGCAATCATTTAATGATTTCTTTGCCTCCATCTTCCTAAGTAGGGACCAGAACAGCCACCTCCCTGCTGGGTCCCCCTTGGGCCCCAGGGGAGGCACACCTGGGCCAAGGGTTAGTGAGGAACTAGTTAGGGAGATTCTGGAGGCACTGGACATATTCAAGTCAGCCGGTCCGGACGATCTCCACCTTAGAGCTCTAAAGGAATTGGCCGAGGTCATTGCAGGACCCCTGGCATGGCTTTACGAGCACTCGTGGTGCTCTGGTGTGGTGCCAGAGGACTGGAAGAGGGCCAACGTGGTTCCCATCTTCAAAAAGGGGAAGAAGGAGGACCTGGGAAACTATAAGTCAGTTAGTCTTACCTCGATCCTAGGCAAGCTGTTTGAGAAAATTATTCTGGCACACATCCACGAGGGGCCAGCAGGGGACTGCATGCTTAGGGGCAATGAACATGGGTTCATCAGTGGCAGGTCCTGTCAGACCAACCTGGTGGCCTTTTATGATCAGATCACCAAATCATTAGATGCAGGGGTACCAGTGGACACAGTCTTCCTGGACTTCCGGAAGGCTTTCAACACTATCTCTCAACCCGTTCTCATTAAGAAACTGGGGGACTGTGGTGTCGACACCCACACAGTCAATTGGGTCGTCAACTGGCTGGAGGGCCGCACCCAGAGAGTGGTGGTGGATGGGTCCTTCTCAATCTGGAAGGACGTGGGCAGTGGGGTTCCACAGAGCTCGGTCCTCGGGCCCGCACTGTTCAACATTTTCATCACTGACTTGGACGAGGGGGTAAAAATCGCCCTGTTCAAATTTGCTGAGGACACTAAGATGTGGGGGGATGTGGGCACACTAGAAGGAAGTAACAGGCTACAATCAAACCTAGACAGGTTACAAGCATGGGCAGATGAGAATAGGATGGGATTCAATACAGACAAGTGCAAAGTGATGCACCTGGGGAGGAACAGCCAGCACCATACCTACAGGTTAGGGAACTCCGCTCTTGTCAGCACAGAGGAGGAAAAGGATCTTGGGGTCATCATTGACTCCAAGATGAACATGGGCCAGCAGTGTGGAGAGGCAGTCAGGAAGGCCAACCATACCTTGTCATGCATCCACAGATGCATCTCGAGCAGGTCCAAAGCAGTGATCCTCCCCCACTATGCGGCACTGGTCAAGCCACAATTGGAGTACTGCATCCAGTTCTGGGCACCACACTTCAAAATGGATGTGGACAGCATGGAGAGGGTCCAGAGGAGGGCCACTTGCATAATCAGGGGACAGCAGGGCAGGCCCTATGAGGAGAGGCTATGGGACCTGAACCCGTTCAGCCTCCAAAAGAGAAGGCTGAGGGGGGATAAGCAGGCATTGGGGGAGTCCCTGTTCCCCCGAACACTGCCAGGAGTGACCAGAAATACCGGTCACAAGCTGGCAGAGGGTAGATTTAAGCTAGATATCAGAAGGAGCTACTTCACAGTCAGGGTGGCTAGGATCTGGAACCAACTTCCAAGAGAAGTGGTGCAGGCTCCTACCTTGGGGGTTTTTAAGAGGAGGTTAGATGAACACCTTGCTGGGGTCGTTTGACCCCAGTACTCTTTCCTGCCATGGCAGCGGGTTGGACTAGATGATCTCCTCAGGTCCCTTCCGACCCTAGAAACTATGAAACTATGAAACTATCATAGCTCAGCCCCTGGCATGGATCTTTGAGAACTCCTGGTGCTCTGGTGAAGTGCCCAAAGATTGGAAGAAGGCCAATGTCATGCCTATCTTTAAGAAAGGGAGGAAAGTGGATCTGGCAAACTACAGGCCCATCAGCCTGACCTCTATCCTAGGCAAGGCTTTGGAAAAGATTATCAAAGAAGCCATCCTTAACAGACTAGCTGAAGGCAATATCCTGAGGGATACCCAGCATGGGTTTGTTGTGGGTAGGTCTTGCTTGACTAATCTCATTTCCTTCTACGACCAGGTGACCTATCACCTGGACAGGGGGAAAGAGATTGACATCATATATCTTGACTTTAAAAAAGCCTTTGATCTGGTATCCCATGATCACCTCTTGGCAAAACTGGCTAACTGGCCTTGACCTCATTACGATCTACTGGCTAGGGAATTGGATCTGTGATTGGACCCAGAGGGTGGTGGTTGATGGTAGCCAACCGTCAAGGTGTGTAGTGACCAGTAGGGTCCCTCAAGGCTCTGTCCTAGGGCCTATACTTTTTAACGTCTTCATCAATGATGTAGACATTGGTGTCAGAAGCGGGCTCGCCAAGTTCACCAATGAAACCCAAACTCTGGGGTAAAGCATCAACACCTGAGGACAGGAGGGTGGTCCAGGCTGACCCGGACAGGCTCATGAGGTGAACGGATGAGAACCTGATTGTGTTTAACACTGAAAAATGGAAGGTTCTCCACCTTGGGAGGAAAAACCTACAGCATGCTTATAGGCTCGGCAGTGCTACGCTGGTTAGCACTACAGACAAAAGGGACTTGGGGGTCATGGTTGACCACAAGATGAACATGAGCCGTCAATGTGATACTGTAGCTAGTAAAGCAAGCAAAACACTGGCTTGCATCCATAGGTGCTTCTCAAGCAATCCCAGGACGTCCTTCTCCCATTGTACTCAGCTTTGGCAAGGCTGCAGCTGGAATACTGTGTCCAGTTTTGGGCTTCACAATTCAAAAAGGATGTGGAGAAGCTTGAAAGAGTGCAGAGGAGAGCCACATGCATGATCAGAGATCAGGAAAACAGACCTTATGATGAGAGGCTGAGAGTCATGGGACTCTTTAGCCTGGAAGAGCACAGGCTCAGGGGCGAACTGGTGGCCACGTATAAGTTTATCAGGGGTATTCACCAGGACCTGGGGGAATGTCTATTCACCAGAGTGCCCTGAGGGATGACAAGATTAAATGGTCATAAACTCCTCCAAGGCAGTTTCAGGCTGGACATAAGGAAGAACTTCTTTACTGTCCGAGCCCCCAAGGTTTGGAATAGACTGCCACCGGAGGTGGTTAAAGCACTCACTTTGAACACCTTCAAGACACATTTAGATGCTTATCTTGCTGGGATCGTATGATCCCTGCTGACTTCCTGCCCCTGGGGCAGGGGGGCGGGACTTGTTTATCCTTCATGTTTATCCCTTCCAGCTTGAATGTCTATGAATCTATGAAAACCACTGGCTGTGCCTATAATCAGGCCACAGCTGTGCTGGCTGCTTCTGCTGGTGCCATGGAGGGTGGGTGAGGGGGGCAGGTTCTAGTTCAACCTCCAACTCTGCCTTTTGGTTTGTTCTGGCACCAGACCTCTCCATTTTCCAGGCCAGACTGTTCCCAAAACTTATAGTGTAATAGCAGTTGGTTTTGTGTCAGTTTATGACATGCAAGCTGCTTAACTGTTTAACTCAAGAAAAAAATGAAAAGTAAATAAATGACAATGGAACTAAAAAATAGGTAAAACAAGAGAGAGAAATGCATGGGAGCTAAAGAAAATGATTACTTCAATCAATTTCAATAGGTTAGGACAAATGTGATATGAAACATACTGAGAAAAAAATGTAGAAGACTCTAAGGACAGGTTACAAAAAGCCTGGGGAAGGCTGAGGTCATTATATATATTTATCAATGGGCTATATGGTTCAAGACCCAACAGTAAATGTGAGAAAACACCTCTAATCCTAATAGTAAGAGAGGATAAAGCCATGTCTTTGGAGTATGTTTCTATTACAAATGTTTACAATGAGGCTCTTAGCTTTAGGAAATGTATTAGATCAAGTATCAGTAATAGTATCTCACAAGCAGTTCTGTATAAAATATTTCCATTTTTATTTTTATATTTCCTCTGTTCAGATGTTAATTTATTGTCCACTGGGTGGCTCCTGGACAATTTGATGTTTCAAGAAGTGATAAGGCGCTTGATAGGGTTGAATTGTTAAACAATTTGGCCTTGTCCCCAGCTTTACTAGGTAGATTGAAGAATAAAAGATCTCTTGCTACATTAATACTTCTATATGAGCTATCCCCACAAACCCCAGGTGTCCATGGGACAACTAAAAGACAGGATACCCTGTCTCTCTTCTGTTTAGTCACTTATTATAGATCTTGGAATACATCTTTAGAATGAAAGCATAATCCAAAAAAGTCAAAATACAAAGTTATACCTAATAGCTTAATAATTCTCTGTCTTAAAGAAGAATTAAAACAGGAATATTTCCATGACCATTTTCTAAAAATGAGGTAAGTGAGAGGAGAATAGCTGTTACAATGTCTTCAGTGACATTTGTTCACACATCAATGTGGGAAGGCATTTATGTATATATTTAACTTTAAGTGTGTTCTTAAGTACAACAGAACTCATCCTATTTAAGTGCTTTAATGAATAGGCATGATTTTGATCATGGGATTAAGCATTTTCTGAACTGGAGTATTAAAACATGATGATCTCTTTATCATTATTCTGTTACCAGTTCCTACCCTTTTGTATTGAATTGATTCTTCCATTTTCTGACTCAACGTTGATAGTAAAAGGAATAACAAACATTAGACAATGCACCTATATAATATTCATGTGAAATTACACTACAATGAGCTAACTACAGAAATTGTGAAATAGCCTACAGTAATACATCTATTTCAGATTTGCTAAGAATTCACAAAACTGGAAAATGTTGTTAGCAAACAATAAGATTATTATTTATTGCTGCTTTTCTGTGGCTTTTCTTATGTAAGTCTTATGTGTCTTTCAAAATTGACTGGTGGAAATATAAATCATATATTTTTGGGATGTTTAATAAATAGAATACAAAACACATCAAGCCATTATGTCTTCTTCAAAGCCTTCTGTAATTCAATAATGAAGGCAACATTATAGCAATATTCATTAAACACTTACAGGTTATTGACCTCTATAGCTGAACAGAACTGAAGCAGTCAGCCTTAAAGGACAAATATATCTTAATTTTTGTCATGGATGAATTAATGACTTGCCTTTATTGATAACATTTTCTATTCAGCTGCAAAGGGAACTCACAAAACAAAGCACAACAAAAGAATTAGAAAACAAAGAAGTAATATGCCTTGCTGGACACACCATTTACTCCATTTTCTGATTGCTCAATTATCAACTACAAAAATTCCTTTTAATATATTTACTCAATGATATTTAAGATTGAAAGTAAAATATAGGTTAGGCATTCAGCTTGGCTGCACTTTCATAAAAATTAGTAAACTATGAGAGTGGATTTAATATCCACAGATGTTAAAATGTGGCACTCTAAGACGATTCTTAATTTACAGGAACTGGATAGAGTCAGAAATTTATTCAAATCTGCAAATTTTTTTACTAAAAATTAATAGGAAACAAGCTTGTTAGCACTGAGATTACAGGGCATGCCAACATATATTACTTATAGTTTATAGGAGTATGCTGGAGCATCATTACTTTTATAAAGTGAAGTTATTACATTTTAAGAAAGAAGTGGGTGGATCTGATTTATTTTTATATTGTTTCTTTTGTGAGAGTATTAATATAGAAAAACCTCCCTTCCACACTCATACACACAAAACCCTATATAACTGATTTCCCATCACTGCTGATTACTGAGATATTTTTGTGGAAATAGATGATTTTAAATATTTGTCTTGTCACCTTGATTCCTTCAGCGATGTCTCAATTCATAGCACAGCATAAACATCACTTATATGTCAGACTTCTGTTTCCTCACAAATGTACATCCTCCACTACACACCAAAAGAGTGTTGCAGTGGAAAAGCAGTTCCAGCACCTTGCTGCGACTCTGGGGCATGAGCATGACCCTTGCCCTTGCCCTTGCATTGTAATAAAGGCCAGCCCTAATTGATCTATGACTTAGTACTTGGTTAGTTGGTCTAGGAATCAAAGGTTAATGGATATGATGCCAGCAACCTCACTAGAAGTAAAAAATAGCATGCCTTCACCAAAAAAGTCACATAGACTTTCTAGGCTCAAGTGTCTCCTGATTGTTATGGGGTTTTTTGAGGAGGAGGGCAGGAGATTGTTGTTTTTTGGGGGAGTGGGATTTTTTGACTATACATCATATAGCACTTGACCTTTAGATTTACATTCCCATCTGTGTATCTCAGTGAAGGTAGATAGGTAGGCAGATGTCACGTAGAAACTACAGGCATATTTATGACCAACTAAAACAAAAAATTAAAAAAAAGAAACCAGTGATTTCACTATGTAAATATTATGTTATTGTATTGTGATGTTTTTTACTCATCTCGAAATCACAATGGAATGTTTGGGCATTTTGCGGGAAGTTGAAAAGCAATTAGGGATAGGCTGATGTATTTAAAAGAAATCCAAAGTATTCCATATGTGGAATCCAAAGTAAAGATGTTAAATTTACTTCAGTGTAGATTTCTCTGTATTATAGTCCCTTACTAAAGCCTCAACGTTGTAAGTTAACCTGTACCAGTTCATATGTTCTGCTTGATAATTATACTGAGCCAAGATATTACCAGAAAAATCTTGCTTCTCACATATTACCCTGAACCACCACAGCTATAGCAGCAATACATTACCTGATGTTACAGATGCATAGGATGTAGCCGTGCCATCCCGGAAAAGCATACACCAGCTGTAGGTTCTTCCTCAGCCTGAGGGTTTCTAAACCTGAAAGCTTGCTAATAATTTTTTTCCAACTATTTGGTTGGTCTAATAAAAGATTTAACTAAAGAACCATGTCTTACCTGATGCTAGACCTTTATGGCTACTTTGGCACCTGAGCTTTTAAAAATACAAGGTGTGTAGGAATTTTAAGAAATGAACCACAGTCGGTATTGTCAGTGTTCTTAATCTACCTTTTATTTAGGAGCATTTTTAAAAGTAGTTCTTTGACTTGGTAGAATGAAATAAAGACTGGAGCTTACGGTGATTGTAAAATCTTTAGAGCTTTTAAGGTCACTCAAGTCTATCGATACAATGCATACAGGAGGGAGCCTCTAAAAAAATTATTGCCAGGTTAAGTCTTAGTAGCATTGGAATTTACTGTAAAAGAAAAATAAAGCTTGATCTTATTCCCATTGAAGTCAATGTTATCCTCTAATTTCCTTAAATCAGAGTTGAAACAACAAGCTTACTTTTCTTTAAGATTTTTAAGATTTTTAAAATAGAGAACTTTTTTTTTCCAGAGGATAGTTTACATCAATGATGCCAACCTGCAAAATTAAGCCTCCCCTGTGCTCCCATAATGCACACTAGATAGCAGCTCACTCTGCAAGTACTCTCATTGAACTCCATGGAACTACAAAAGGGGTAAGAAACTGGCCAAAATAAAAGGAACAGAACCAGGGGGAGGCTGGCAAAGAATGATCTTTGATCACAGGAGTACAGAAAGCAGTTCCAATCACCAACTCCTAATTGATTTTGATTTTCTTTGCTAAAAATGGCCTCCTTATTATTTTCAATTGTGAACCGCTGAGTTATGAACCCTTGAAAGTCGTGTTTTGTAATGGAAATGCTGGCAAACTGTTAACTAGAGCTGTATTACCCAGTGCTGTTGTAATCAATAGCTCTTGAAATGCATGGGTTTAAAATGTTATTGCAAGGTGTTTCTGATAGAAAGGACATTTACAACCAATGTCAATGAAGTGAGAAGCTGGCACACAACAGCCTTGTATGAGAGGTAACAGTGTTGAAGAACTTCTTAATGTGAATGCATTGCAGGGATCAATAAGTACCTATTCTAGATTTTTACATTTACACTTGCTTTTACAGCAATAACCATTATGATTTTATATGATCATATTTAAATTAAAATCATTTATTGTTTGGGGACTTGTGTGGATTATTAGGCACAAGCAAAGCCGCTCATTGAACTTAATGAAATATGTGGAATCACATGACAGAGAAATCATTACAAATAAGGTGTACACAAATAAGGGAGAGTGCAATCATTACGTTTATTTTCTGAAATAAAATTAGTCTACCTAAAAGTAATAAATGTGGCTAAACCTTGATATAACATCTTCTATACCCAATAAACTCTCTTTTGTAAATCAATAAAGGTGTGTTGATATAATTTAGTCAGACATGAGACCACTTTTAAGATGGCATGTGTTTGAAGCCAAGACTTTCTTGAGCTTTAAGCCCTTTTTTCTGATCTTTATATATAGCACTTCATTCTTGGAATATAATGATATGAAATTCACATGTTCTGATATTATAATTTTCACTTCTCTTGTCTTTCTGATAAAAAAACCAAGAATGCTTCCTCATAAGAAGTATCAGAGTTTCACCCTGAAAATGTTGGTTTCTTCCATTAACATCCAAAACTGAGTTATACCTGCTTACTATGGAGGACTATTTTAAGAGGAGCCAGTTACAGGAAAGTACTTGAACCCACTCTTTACTTTAAAACATGCATAGATTTCATAGAATTCATAGACATCAGGGCTGGAAGGAACTTCAGAAGATCATCAAGTCTAGCCCCCCCGCCCAAAGGGCAGGAAGTCAGCTGGGGTCATAGGATCCCAGCAAGATAAGCATCTAATTTGCTCTTGAAGGTGTTCAATGTAGGTGCTTGAACCACTTCTTCCTGGACTTCCAGAAGGCTTTTGACACTGTCTCTCACCTCATTCTCATTAAGAAACTGGGGGGCTGTGGTGTAGACACCCACACGGTCAAATGGGTCGCCAACTGGCTGGAGGGCCGCACCCAGAGGGTGGTAGTGGATGGGTCCTTCTCAATCTGGAGGGGTGTGGGCAGTGGGATTCCGCAGGGCTCGGTCCTTGGGCCTGCGCTGTTCAACTTCTTCATCAGTGATTTGGACGAGGGGGTAAAAAGCACCCTGTTCAAATTTGCTGAGGACACTAAGATGTGGGGAGACGTGGGCACATTGGAAGGATGCAGCTGGCTACAATCAGACCTAGACAGGTTACAAGGGTGGGCGGACGAGAATAGGATGGGTTTCAACACAGACAAGTGCAAGGTGATGCACCTCAGGAGGAACAACCGGCACCATACCTACAGGTTAGGGAACTCCCCTCTTGTCAGCACGGAGGCGGAAAGGGATCTCGGGGTCATCATTGACTCCAAGATGAACATGGGCCAGCAGTGTGGAGAGGCAGTCAGGAAGGCCAACCGCACCTTGTCATGCATCCACAGATGCATCTCGAGCAGGTCCAAAGCGGTGATCCTCCCCCTCTATGCGGCACTGGTCAGGCCGCAGTTGGAGTACTGCGTCCAGTTCTGTGTCCCTTCAAGAGGGATGTGGACAGCATGGAGAGGGTCCAGAGGAGGGCCACTCGTATGATCAGGGGACAACAGGGCAGGCCTTATGAGAGGCTACGGGACCTGAACCTGTTCAGCCTCCAAAAGAGAAGGCTGAGGGGGGATCTTGTGGCCCGTTATAAACTAGTCAGGGGGGATCAGCAGGCATTGGGGGAGTCCCTGTTCCCCCAAGCACCACCAGGAGTGACCAGGAATAATGGTCACAAGCTGGCAGAGGGCAGGTTTAGGTTAGATATCAGGAGGCGCTACTTCACGGTCAGGGTGGCTAGGGTCTGGAACCAACTTCCAAGAGAAGTGGTGCAGGTTCCTACCCTGGGGGTGTTTAAGAGGAGGTTAGATGAACATCTTGCTGGGGTCGTTTGACCCCAGTACTCTTTCCTGCCATGGCAGGGGGTCGGACTAGATGATCTCCTCAGGTCCCTTCCGACCCTAGAAACTATGAAACTATCAAACCTCCAATGGCAAGCTGTTCCAGACCTTGGGGTCTTGGACAGTAAAGAAACTCTTCCTTATGTCCAGCCTGAAACAGTCTTGTAGTGGTTTATAACCATTCGCCCTTGTCATCCCTTGGGGAGCTCTGATGAACAAACGTTCCCTCAGATACTGGTGGTCACCCCTGATAAATTTATAGGTGGCTATCAGATCACTTATAGGTGGCCTGTGCTTTTCCAGGCTAAAGAGCCCCATAGTTCTCAGCCTGTCATCGTAAGGTCTGTTTTCCTGACCTCTGATCATGCGCATGGCTCTTCTCTGGACTTTCTCAAGCTTTTTCACATCCTTTTTGAATTGTGGAGCCCAAAACTGGATGCAATACACCAGCTGCGGCCTCACCGAGGCTGAGTACAGGAGGAGAAGGACATCCTGGGATTTGCTTAAGAAGCATCTATGGATGCAAGCCAACATTTTCGTCGTTTTACTAGCAGCAGCATCACATTGCAGGCTCACATTCATCTTGCGGTCAATGATGACCCCCAAGTCTTTTTCTTCCATAGTGCTAGCTAGCATAGCACTGCTGAGCCTATAAGGTTGCTGCAGGTTTTTTTTCCCCACGGTGGAGAACCTTGTATTTTTTGGTGTTAAACACCATCAGGTTCTTGTCTGCCCATTTGCTGAGCCTGTCCAGGTCAGCCTGGATCATCCCCCTGTCTTCTGGCATGGATGCTTTGCCCCAAAGTTTGGTTTCATCGGCTAACTTGGCCAGTCCGCTCCTGATTCCAATGTCCACATCATTAATGAAGATGTCGAACAATATGGGTCCAAGGACAGAGCCTTGGGAGACCCCACTGGTCACAGGACACCATGATGAGTGATTTCCATCAATTACTATCCTCTGGGTCCAACCACAGAGCCAATTTCCCAGCCAGCGGATTATGGTGGACCCAAGGCCACAATTGGCCCGTTTCACCAAGAGGTGATCATGGGATACCAGATCAAAGGGTTTTTTGAAGTCAAGATATATGAAATCAATCTCTTCTCCCTTGTCCAGGTGATAGTTCACCTGGTCGTAGAAGGAAATGATATTGGTCAAGCAAGACATACCCTCAACAAACCTGCGCTGGCTATCCCTTAGGATGTTGGCATTGGCCAGTTCATTAAGGATGGCTTCTTTAATAAACTTTTCTAAGATCTTCCCCAGGATAGAAGTCAAGCTAATGGGCTTATAGTTAGCTGGATCCACTTTCCTCCCTTTCTTGGAGATTGGCCTTCTTCCAGTCTTCGGGCACTTCACCAGAGCACCAGGAGTTTTCAAAGATCCATGCCAAGGACTGGGCTATGATGCTCACCAGCTCCTTGAGTACCCTGGGGTGCAGATTGTCAGGGCTGGCTGACTTGAAGGTATCCAGCTTCTCAAGACTTCACTAGGTCAGCATTGATGGAGGGCAGGGGATCTCCCTCACCTAGACCACCCTGCCTGTAGTGGGAATAGGAGTCCCATGGGACTGATGAAAGACCAACACAAAGTACCCATTTAATAGGTTGGCTTTTTCTTGGGCGCCAGTTGTCAGTTTTCCCATCTGGTTCAGCAGGGGTCCAATGTTGCCCTTGCTTTTCCTCTGGTTCCTCACATATCTGAAAAAGGACTTTTTATTGTGCTTGATGCTCAAAGCTAGTTGGAGTTCAGTTGCAGCCTTGGCTTTCCTGGTTTGCTCCCTGCAGAACCAGACCAATGCAGAATAATTCTCCTTGGAGGTGAATCCCAGCCTCTATCCTTTGTAGGCCTTTCTTTTTAGCCTCAGGAGATCTGCTAGGTCCCTGGAGAGCCAGGGGGGCTGCTGTGCCCTCTTGCTGCCTTTCCTCCGAGATGGAATTGACTTAGCTTGTGCATTGAGGATGACTCTCTTGAGGAACAACTACTCTTCTTGAACTCCCTTCTCCCTGGGGTCATGCTCCCTTAGGGCTTGACTGACAAGCTTCCTGAGCTTGTCAAAGTTGGCTTACCTGAAGTCAAGGACTTCTGTGTTGCTGACTGACTTGCCAGCTTGACGGCGAATGGTAAAGGTGATCAGCTCATGGTTGCTGTCACCCAGCTTCCCATCGATCACTAGGTTGCTGATTAGGTCATCTCAAGTAACCAGTACCAGGTCAAGCAGCGCTTTGCCTCTTGTTGGCCCATAGACTTCTTGAGTCAGGTAGAGGTCATCCACGCATGAGAGAAAGCTTTGCGACCACTCGGATTTTGCTGAGTGATCCTCCCACGAGATGTCCGGGTAATTGAAGTCACCCATGACAACCAAGGTCCTGGAGCAAGTGGACTCAGCCAGTTCCGAGGTGAACTCCTGATCAAGCTCAGGACTTTGGGTGGGAGGTCTGTAGTAGACTCCAACTGTTGTGTCCTCTCTGCCATGTTCCCTACAGATTTTAACCCAGAGGGTCTCCAATTGTCCACCCTGGTTGCCAATATCAGCTTGCAGGGACATGTAGCTTTCCTTAACATAGAGAGCTATACCCCCCACCCTTTTTATCTACACGATCCCTCCCATACAGGGTATAGTCATCTATACCTGAGGCCCAGACAAGGGTGGAGTCTCACCAGGTCTCCGTTATCCCTATGACATCATAATTATTTGCACTGAACAGGAGGACGAGCTCCTCCTGCTTATTCCTCAAGCTTCTGGCATTTGTGAACAGGCAGGCAAGTGTTCCCTTGGGGGCTCTTGCCTTGCCCACAGATTGTACCAGGGCTGGGGCAGGGGTGTGCTCCCTTAAGTGCCCTGGCCCGCTGGCTTTGCAAGGGTTGCTCAGGGGCCAGCAGTGGCGGTAGTCCCCCCATCCCCCAACGGGCTTAGTTTAAAGCCTGGTGGAGCAGGTCAGCCAGTCTGGCTGAGAAGAGCCTCCTCCCCAGGGGAGAGAGGTGGAGGCCATCTCCTCCCAGCAGCTTGCTGCCTCTCTCACCAAAGAGCAGGCTGTGGTCATGAAAGCCAAAGCCTTCCTGCTGACACCAGCACTGCAGTCTTTGGTTGACTACGTGGGTCCTCCTCTCCCTCCTCAGCCCATAGCCTGAAACTGGGAGGATCGACGAGGACACAACCTGTGCCCCCAGACCCTTTAGCTCTGCTCCCAAATCCCTGTAGAGCCTCATGACCTGGATTTTTACCGCAATGTCCTTGATGCGGGGCCCTGGGAAGCAGCAGACTTCCTGGGCTAAGGGGTCAGAGTGGCAGATTGCCCCCTCAGTCCCCCTCAGGATGGAGTCTCCCACAACAAACACCTTATGTTTTGTCTTGGGGAGAGTAGGGGCAGTAGCTGCAGTTAAGCCTGTGTTGCCTATGGGAGCTGGCAACTGGAGCAGCAAGAGGTGTGTACTTGTTGCTAAGCTCCGGCGGGGCAGGGGCCTTGGTGTGGTGGGCCTTAGGGCCCTTGACCACCTTGTTCCATGCCCCTGACTTGACAGAGTGGGAGGTCCCAGAGTCCTCCTTTGTCCTGGAGGGAGACGGTGGTCTACCCTCTGGCTCCCGGGGGAGAAGGGCCTGGCAGTAGGAGTCAATCTCTGGACTGTGGCCTGGAGCTCCTCCAGGTGGCGAACAAGAGACCCCAAAATGGAGCAGACCCCACACAGGGAGGTGGCCGTGCTCCCGGTTGCCAGAGCCTGAAAAAGGGACAGGCAGCCCCCGCAGCCGAGAGTCAGGGGCTCTGTCTGTGTGGAGCCCAGAACCTTGGGCTCTGTCTGGGTGGCAGTCTCTGAGATGCCAGGTGTGGAGGGCCGCAGACCCCGAGGGGACCCTTGGGGTGCAACACGTGCCCATTCGTGTCATGCCTCTGGTAGGCTGGTTATGGCTGGGACTGTTTACCCTGGGGGGTTCACAGGCAGGGGCTCCGGCCCTCCTGAGCACCCTCCTGCATGAACTCCATGCTAACTCATGCGCCAGCAGGCAAGCACGCCTGTTTGTGCAGCCTGTTACCGCAGCTCCGGTCGCGTAGCTCCCTGGGGGGGCTGGGTGAAGTAGGGGCCTGGGCGGGGCTTGACCCGGCCCGGCTCCACTCAGCCGCCTCCTCCCAATTAGTGAGGGGTTAACCTCCTCCCACCATGGGCCCCACTTGTCTCCGGCTGTGATGGGGGTAGGCATGGGGCTCTGCAGCTGCTTGGAGGCCTCTGTGGGGCTTCAGGGGAGTGACGGCGCCGGGCTTTAAATTTAACTTCAATGCTAATTAAGCACTTGCTTAAAAGTAAGCATTTTGTTTATGTGTTGCTTGCACAAGGTTGTTTCCCTGAATTGAAGCCCAAAGCCTTAATCCAATTGACGATGTCATAATCAAGCCATTTATTTTTGCAGATTAGGATGAAAGCAGAGGAAGGTGTAGTCTATACTATACAGGAAAGAGATTCAAATAAAATGGAATAAATATGGACCAGCCTAACAAATTGAATTCCATTTAATGTGGGAAAATGTAAAATAATGCAAAACAAGTGACTGGCCTTATGCTACAAGTGAATGATCATGAATAGGATCCAGGAGTGCTAATGGATAGGTAGTTAAATCCACTTTTTCCATACTTGGCAGCAATTATAAATGCAAGCAGAAGAGTAGAATTCAGTACTGTATAACATGCCCCGAGCTTCTCATCTGAGCATGTCATAGTACAATCCAAACATGAGTTAACCTCCCAAATCAAAAAATAAAAATAAAAAAAATCATACAACAAAAGAAAGTAACATCATACTTCAGAAGAGAGTGGTGAAATCACATCTAGAGAACTAGCAGCAATTTTGCCCAATATATTACAAGGTGTTGATAGATTGTCAAGTCATTCCAAAATCTAGCCATTTTCAGCAGCACCGAAAATTACTATTCCAAGAGGAAGTATATATTTATATTTTAAAAATTTCTAGACAACTAAAAACACTAGCTTCTTATCAACACACTTACTCAAAAGAGCCATTTAAGCTTGTTTGGAAAATTCTTTGTTTGACAGCAAAATGTAATCTGTTGCCATGATACTGATCCTGCAAGCCTCACTGCTCAAATTAATCTGAATTAATTTGGAAAGTTATTGTAAAAATTACACTGGGGATCATATACCCAGTGTTTCTCAGGGCTGCAGCAGCTAGTCCTGAGAATAGAAGGGCTGAGCATTTCCTATCCACACCCCCTGCACCAGAGTCTGCTGACATGCTGCAGATCCCCAAATTCACCAGTGTGTTAGAACCTGGGGAATGAGCCATCATTAAGGTCATGTGAAGTCCAAGGGTTGGGTTCCTAAGAAGAAAGGAGTCTGAAGCCAAAGTGGTGCATGTGGGAGGCAGGAGAGGGAGTGAAGTGTATCTGGTGCTGAGGTCAGGGTGAGCCAGGAGCCCGAACCAGAGTCAGAAACCTAGATTAAGGCCAGAGATCCCAAAAATAAAGCGAGAAAGTATACAGAAACATCTGGAACAAGTACCTAGTCCTTGAATAGGGATGATCCTGCCTCTGGATGGGGGCTATATTAGAAGATATCTGAAGGTCTCTTCCAGCCCTTTTTTTGTGTGACTTAATGGGTGCAGACAGAAGTGCAGCTCCTGAAGTAACTCAGAATGCTTTTTAGGAAGCTTTCTGGGGCAGAATGATCCCCTGGACCAAACAGAAGTTCACTGTTGGTTCCAGGAGGAGGAGAATCTAGCTGCTGGCTGTAAGCCTGCAGCTGGTTTCCCCTAATAATGGCCCCTCCTCCCTCAGAAGGGGGGTGGGGGGAGGGAAGGGAACAGAGGGAGCTTGTTCTGGGTTCCCCAGCCAGCACTGGAGAGTGTGGTGGGTGAATTGGAGTCCCCAAACCTTGGGAGAAAGGCTCCAATACACCCATCCCACCCTTCAGCAGAGGCTGAAAAAACCCCAGACTGAATTCCCTTGGCTCTGTTTCCACCCTCCCATTTGAAAACAGCTCAGAGGCTGGCAGGCAGGCAGACACAGAAGTTATAGAAGATGTTATGTTTTGGAACATCTTCATCTGAACCTTCATGCAATAAGGGTTCAGATTTTCACCCAGTCGGCCATTTTGTAAGTAGTCTGCAGCCATGCACTTGTGTTTGGTCATGCCTATAGATCACGTTCAGTGGCCAGATCAGGCAAAAATCATCACTTCTGTCAGTGTCCTATAATTTTTTGCCTAGACAGTGTGCTATGGGTTGCGCCTATGTTTTAAGGTCTGGAGTAAGCAGCCTCAAGGGAGTGGCCTTAGATGGTCTTAATGGGGCCCAGGGCACTGATCTGGGCTTGTACAGCCATATTCTATGGTATAGACCGTCCTCAGTGATTTCCTATTCATTGTGCTGAATTTATAAATAAAGAATGTTTTCTTTTTTCCTCCACAAATCTTCACTTTTCAAACCTCACCTTGAACTCTACAAATCAAATTGTGTTCTTCTAGTTCATATATTAGAACAAGGAACAAAAGGCTCTATAGACCATATTCTTCTCAAGTTACACCTTTTGGAACTTAGTTTAAAAATTATATCCATACTTGCTCTTAAAATTTTTTGAGTCAGTAAGGTATTCTTTTAAAAGTTCCCACTGAAAATGGACAGTACCTATTTCCTGCTGTATTCTCATGAATACTCATTATACTTATTGTGGTGAGTTCCACATACATAGGTTGGTAAAGAAAATTTGTTTAAGCAGATGACAGTTTCCCATATTTCTGACAACCATTGTGTTGGGCATTGACCTACTAGAAATAACAAATGACTGGTGGTATATGTGAAAGCATGAAGTTGTTTATTTTTATTTTGGTACATGGATTACTGTTGGGGTATGGAAGCAGAGTGCTTAAGGCATCTCAATGCGGCTCCAGAAAGTGACTTGGAGCTGTGTTCCAAATGTGTGCCAAATACTGCCCTCTTTCCAAGATGTAAATAGGTACCCGCTTATTCAAGCTGGGAAGTAATAAATGACCAAACATAATGCTATTCACAAGCCTTCAGCATGTGCCATTGGCTACAAAAACAAGATTTGACTTAACCACAGTAGCTGAACTTTTGTCATTTTGATGTGGAACATTCTTCAGTAGGGACAGTAAAAAATATGATATCGCTATTTCCTCATGTTGCTACATGCCAGGCCAGTATAGAAGCAACAGTCTTTTACTAAACGGTTTGAGAAATAGAAGAAAACAAAGTAGAAAAATGACATTCTGGGCCTAGCATTCATTTGGAAAAAAGCAAACTCAGGATTTTGTAACTTATAAAATGTATACATTATTGTCCATAAACAAAGTATATGTATTTAGAAACAATTTATAAAAGAGTGGCATAGAATATTGGGAGGCAGTGTTAAAATGAGATACCAAAACCTGCTTTCGCAGTTTTTTTTAACAAAATATTTTTAACTTGTGTCTCTACATTTAAACCCATGATTGACTGAAAAAAAATTATCATGCCCATATTTATCCAACATAGAAAGTAAGTACTTTACTTTGAAGCTTATTGAAGCAAGACATCATATAACAAAAGATGTTGCTCTGCAGCATGTTTGGAAAAGTTACTATATACAATCATACTTTTTACATTATTCAAAGCACTTTAGGAACCATATACATATCTTAATTGTTCTTAATTATGTATTGTAAACACCATGAAATAGTAATACCCAGCCTAATCAAATACTCATAATTTAGTACTTCTGATTCGAAGAATTTAGTTAGACACTTAGCTGTGTCCCAGTCTGCCCCAGCTGTTGAACAACAATAAAGTTTTCCTGCTAGCTTGGAAAATGTATATTTGCTCCATGAATAGTCTTTCTATATTGGGTTTTAAAGTGTCTTCCGTAGCTAAAGTCCTTAACTGTATGTAGTGTGACTTTATTTATGGGCTTACTTTAACTTCTTTTCCTATGCCTATAGTTCTACAGACCTGTCTGATGAGAGCTGATAAACACAGGAAAAACAAAAGTTGCAAATATCTGAAGACCCAAGTTGAAATGACTGTTCAGTCTGACAATCCCTATAAAGGGAGTGTGCCCATGTCTACACAGTGAACTGACAGTTCTGGGCAGCAGTGCCCACCAGCCCACGTGGACTGCTTCCTGAAGTGGAAGCAAGGCAGTCACGCCTGCTGCTGAGGCTAGTTAACATGGAGGCAGGTGAATTGGCTCTGTCTCTTGATCATGCTAATTAGCCCATCTAAAGCACTATCTGGATTTTGCTCCACTTCTTTCAGGGGTTGGTTTGCACTTTATCATGAAGACATGGCCTTAGGCTCTGTGTTTCAGGCATTGTACTTACTGATGTGTACTTAGCGCTGCTAAAAGGTGGCTACATTATTGAAATCCTAGGTTTTTGCCCATGCCAAATGGGAGCAATTGAGGGGAGTGTGCTTTATGGCATCACTACCAGATTTAGTAAAGAGGCAGTATAAAGCAAGGCAGCTGGGACTAGTCACTAGGTGGGGACATAATCACAAAAAAGGCCAATAATGGGTTACATAACCATGAAGCATAAAAAATACTTTGTGACTTAACTTACCAAACACAGCCACTGGCTAGCTTTGATATGCACAAGCTATTTAGGGAACATTTTGAATAAAGAACACATTAGCAGTAGAAAGGAACTGTTCACAAACCATTCACAAACAAACAAACAAAAGTGTGTGGGGACTACATCTGTTGGATAATTTATTCACAATGAATTATTCAGCCCACTCTACTGCAGGTCCTGGTTTTTATTCCTACTAATATAAAGATATTTTATGACAGTAGCACATGTGAATGTTACCTCTGACTGATTATTTTGTTATACTTTCTTTGCTGTCATCCCATCTTCTGTCTGCCACCCTAATGTAAATTCAAGACTACTTTGTTTTCTCACTGCTCTTTTGATTTGCAGGTGAATGGCAATTTTAACTGTAAGAATAGACTATCATTGAACTCTCCATCATGGAGGAAGGAAGAATTATATTTTTAAATTAGAAGGGTAAAAACTGCCCAGAGCCAAAGATTAGACTGTCACACAAACAGAAGCCCTATCATGTGAAATGCAAGCATTTAGATTTCAGGACAAAAGGGGGACAAAGTTAAGGACATCTGAAAACAATGCTTATACTGCAGTTGTCACACATTGATAAACTAGATAAAAAGATAAGATGCTGTATAAAAAATAGAGTGCACAGAACTGATATACAGAACATAATGCACTGGCCTTCTATTCATTCTTTCAATTTTTATTTTTAGTTTTTTTTCTTTTTCCTTTCTTTTTCCACCTACCTTGCATTCCTTTGTTCTTTCCTCTTTAATGAGGAAACAGTGGTTTAGCTATCTAGGTCATTTGTTTACCTTGAACTGTTTTGCTGTGATCAATGGATGGGCATCCAAACTTAGGAACTCTTATTAACTTTGCTCACATTGTGGAAATTGCTTTTTAAAAATGCTTTGAAAATTTAACTATTTAAAATTGCATTAAAAAAATTCTAGCAATTTTAATATGAATGGAAAGAGTAAATGAAATACTAAAATGAATGTATTTTTTCCATTCATTAAGCTGTGTCTTTTCTACATTCTTCTGTTAGATTAAGAAAACTCAGAAAATTCAATTAGTTGAATTAATGCAGTGTGCAAAACACAGTACACAGAGAAACTCCCTATTCTTGATGGCACATATTACCTTTGGCTTATTATGTGACAGACAAACTATGACACTTCTGCAACACATCCATTTTCAACCATGTATGAGCTCTGTGTTGCCTGTCTACACACACTAGGGCAATGGGTGAAACAGCTGCCTGCATATTGCTACCCTGGATTGGAAACAGCAAACTACTTACCTTACTATGTGGTTGGGAGAGGGGTGATTAAGAATCATCCGTATATTAATAGTACTTAGTTTATGGGCTTGGTTTATAAAACTTGGATAAAATATTCTCTTCACTTTCTCATTATCTGAATGAAGACTGTCGGTCTCTCTGTCTGAAGTACAAATCCAAATCAGACAATGGTGATGTGATGCTGAGAACCACTGGGAAGAATAACCACAGATATTCCTGCTCGTTTGCCAAATTATACCTGCCATGGTTTTAAAAAATCCATAACCTGTGGTCCTATTAAATTTTTAAAGGGGTTTGGAAATAATAGAAATATCTAATAGTCTTTTGACCTCTGTCTTTGTTAGACCATGGCTATACAAAGACAGGCTATACATCTTTCAGATGTGGTCCTTACAACAGTTATGTATGACTTTTCCATAACTCAGTTGTATTTCTACAATTAATTCTATACAGGTTTACCCTTAAAGACTGCTTAGGAGCTCTATCTATAGCTTGCACCAAAATTCAGAAGTACTTAGACATCTGGGGTGCTATGTGTGCCCATACTTTATCCCATTGTTCATAAGTGTGTCAGTATTCCCTCATTGTCCACTTATTGTTTGTTGAATCTACCTATCATCTGTTACTTTGATTCTGCATTCCTGAACAGGGGTTATCTTGTCAGGGTGTGTACAGTGCCCAATTCAATGAGTCCAAGGATCAAAACCAGTAAAAATAAGTGTAGAAAGTTACTGCTTATTAATGAAGTATATTACCTCAATGCTTCATAGACTGGATGGGCTTTCATTCTGTGTCTGGTCACAATTCAGTCTTGGTTTTCATCTATGCATACGTAATATAGGTACATTTCCTATATACCTTCAAACAGGCTGTCAGTGAGAGAGACGTTGATTAGGTGACCTTGAAATTATCAGTATGTCTCTCTTCTCATTCTCCAGCCTAGCATCTGAATTTCAGCACCTTGGTTTTAGTGTGCAACCTGGGTTTGAACTTGAGTCTTCCACATCTTTTATAAGTGCCTTAACTACTAAGGTCATCCTGAGGCAGTGCACTGTCCCACTTTGTATATAATGCATACTAGTCATTGATATGGAACATAAGAGCTATGTGGTTTGGATGATTACCTGGGGATGTGGGACACCTGTTTTGAAATCCCAGCTTCAGGTAATGTTTACTTATTTATACAATGTCAATGGTGTCTATGGGAAAGATTGAGAGCATACACCTGGACAGGGGTTACCTACACACACACAGAACTTTGGTAGGGGTCCCCCTCAAGAGAGTGGGAGAAATACATGTTCACATCCCCTCAGGCAGGCAAGGGAATTGAACCTCGGGCTTTCTCATGCAATGTGTTGTAATCCCTAAGTAATGATTTTCAAGATGTGCCTTGAAATCCTTTCAAGAGTATTACAAGGTATCACTCAATGTTAGCAATGTTAGGTATGCAAACATGATTCACAAGATAAACCCAGAGATTTCAAATAGAAATCCATAGCATTGAAGGCATTGAGATAAGTTGTTGTATTTCCAGGTTTTTTGTAAGAAAAGAATTTTCTCTATTATTTCTTTGTACTAAAAAAATGAGTGAAAAGTAAGAGTGAAAAGTAGAATTTCCAGGAGGTGTCTTTAATAAGAGGTACCTTCAGTCTAAAAAGGTCAATAAACACTGTTTTAAATGATATGGTAAATGGGATGACAATACTGGAGCCTTTTCTTCTGGAAGCTTTCCCCCCCATTTACAGCTATTCATTAAATTCAGCCTGAATTTGTCCATAGCTTTGCAGTGAGTGGTGTAAATTGAACTTAGTTTCTAGTAAACATACTATTTACAAACACCTCTCCTCTTCCCTCCCCATGTACCCTCTGACACTGTTCCCTTCAGAGCTAAAATCATCCTTCTCTTTTGAAATTGGCATGAGATGATTTTATTTAGCATACTTCTAAAATTGTCTTAGGGACTGTGTATTCATAAGGGCCATAGATTCACTCCAGATGACCAACTTTATAGACTTTACAAGGTACCCTGAAAGTTGATCTGTCTCATAAGCTTTTTCATTATCATCAGTACAAAACTGTTCCGTTTTTTTTTTGTGCACAGAGTATAAAATAAGAGCATTTTTAATTTCATTAAATAAATACATAACCACAGTGATTTGCTAAATGCTTCTCAAACTAATGCCAAGAATAATCTGTTTTGCTAATTGTTATTGTTCTCAAATCCTTGGGCACGTCTATCCAAATGGTTTTATAAATCCTTGGGATCCCAACATCAAAGGTAGACAGATTTTTTCCTTAAGTACTTATTCCATGTTACAGGTTTCTGAATCATCCTTTACAGTAAAATAACCCACAAACACAAAGCAATCATTGTGGTCAGTTTTATATTTAGGCTATTTGCAGACATTAAAAATGGCACTTTAAATTCCATGCACTCCCGTGCTAAGCCCAGCACCTGCCCAGAAAAGGCAGCGGTTTAGTTGGACTTGGCTCATCCAACATCTGTATAGATTGGGTGCTTTAGTAGGGCTTTCTTGATGTTTTTATCTAATACCTGGTTGAATCACCTTTGGATAAATTTCCAAAAAGCCCAGCTAAAGTACCTATCTATACAGACACTGAGTAGCCATGTCAAAGTAATACGTTGCTTCTTTTGGCAAAGCACATTTTGGGGTTTGTTTTCTTTCAATGTCTGCAAGCAGCCTTAGTGTGCAAGCTACAAGATAGTTTCTGCTTATTATCTTCCTTTTCAAAAAGGTCTTCTACATTATATTGCATTTTTCAAGGCCAGTTTGAATGCATGCTCATTTACGTGTCACATTCTACCATTATTACCTAGATAGGGGCAAAGTTGGAACAAATGATAATGACATTACAACACAAACACTCAATAAGTCACCTGTCTTCAATACAGTAAAAGCTGTGTTTATCCAGCACTTCACCATCCAGAATTTTCTATTAACTGGCATCTGTCATCTTGCTGGTCAGGACACTGCCGAGCGGTGTCGCTAGCGGTAGTCTTGTCCGCCATCTGCCATTGTGATTGCATTGAGCTTGTGCTTGTGCTATGACTTTATTGATGAATATAGCTGAATATCTCTCCCATCCTGCAACTATGGCCACCAATACTCCATCAACAAGCAGAGAGCAGAAGTTAAAATATTAGAATTGATTATATCATAGTTAAAATGTATATTACAAGTTATACTGTTATATTAAAAATTATTATATCATAGGCAAAATGTAGGCTTAGTTTCTTTCTTGAAAAAAAAAAATCGTGTAACTCTCAGATAACCGGAATATTTGATTAACTGGCACCCCACGTTCCCTATGGATACCAGATAACAGAACTTTTGCTGTATATCTCTTATTTCTCACACAGCCTCACATTTTTTTGCCCTATTCTGTACCGTAGTGGTTTACAAACTTCCTGAAGTCATGTCACTTCTGCCACTGAACTCCTGTCCTGTTTTATGAGCTATTGTGGAACCAGGAAAGCTTGCTTGAAAACAGTGGGACACCACCTCCCCACCGGCTCTGCCATTACCCCCAATCTCCTTGCAGAACCCCTGACCTACCATGGAACCCTAGGGTTCCACAGAACACAGCTGGAAAACCACTGCTCAGTTGCATCCATTGTGAAGCAGACATTCTCAGATAAATGCACTCCCTTTTTTTCTACTAACACTTTTACACAAACATCAACATGCATTGCTTCCTTCCTTTTGAACCAGATAGAACGACACTGCTTTTATTTTATGGCTACTTGCTAAAATGAGCTGGTCCTTTTCTTTTTCTTTTCCATTTACCATTAGCAACAATTGCAGTATGAAGATGTTTGCTCTTAGATTTTTTATTTTCCCATTATTTTCTGTGTTCTGTATGGGCTCAAGGTAACTTTCCTTCTGTAATATAGGTTTCATACATAGGAATGCTTGTAAGAAAGGAGATTTCATTTCCTGGCCAATTCTGGGTCGGGGCAAGAAAGGTCGATGACCCACCAGATAAAAATAATTAGTATCTGTAGTACTGATTCCAGTAGCTGATGGTACAATTCCCACAATGAGAGGACTTTGGACTATGCTTTACATTACTGTCTGACATCTTTGCCACCTCAGCCTAACTACTGCCAACTGTAAAATTTTATGCCAACTCCATTCCCACTTCATCTGGGCAGCCTACACTCTAAGCAAGGATAAACTCTGTTGTTTAGAGTCTGATATAAAGAAATGTTCTCTTGGAGCTTAATCCTCATCTGGTGAAAATCAATTCATCACTGTTGAAATAGATGATATATACCCAATCGACATTATGTGAGGCTGTGGCTCTGTGACTGCAAGTTAGGCCTGGGACTATGTTATGTTTTCCCTCTTGCAAATGTTATTATTTAGCACCCAAACTTGGTTAGGAATGGTGCAGCCTTTTAAAGATTTTTCAAAGAAGTTTTCATTTGGAAGATGATGCAAAATATCATGGATCCAAATACAGCCATAATTATTTGCCGAATATTTCCATAAATCAAAGTTGATGTTTTCCAATTGCTTAACAATAAGTATGGCTAGCATTATTTCAAACAGCCCTCAGGTGTTCTAGGCATTAGTTTTACAATCAAAGCCAAAGCTCAGGGCAGTGGGATGGCTGCTGGTTGAGAAGGCAATGTTTGGTGACGTGGCAAAATTAGGATACTAGAACATAGTGAAACAGAGAGTGACTGTAAAGGTAGGTTTGCTTTTTCAAGTAGCATGCACTGGTTTGGTTATAAATCCTGACTAAGTCCTCAGTCATAATTATCAAGTGACTTTCAATTCTGGTTTACAAGCAGCTCAGTTTTCAGGCTGTGATACAGAGCAGGTGGCAACTGTCAAATACTTGGGAAGCATCATAGATTATGTTGGAAGATGTTTGAAAGCTGTGTATGCTTGTATAGCAGCAGCTGATGCCATGTCCATCACCCTTAGAGATGTCATGTCATCAAGCTTTCTACAATCTGTGGATCTAAGGAATGGTGGGCATACCAGGTTTGTGATACAATGTTGAAATGTGGGTGCTCAGGAAAGCTGAAGAAGGACAGATTAAAGTTTTTGATTTTTCAACACTGATTTTGATGTGGAGCAGGTGACAAAGGCATCATGTGGGAGGGCAATGGAAGCGAAGAAGATATTTGCAGCCATGGATGACTGGTGCCTCCTGAGACTGAGAGTGCACAGTTTGTGGGAGGCAGCTTTGGGGTGGGGTGGTGAGCGGTAACTGCCTGCAGAAGCCAGTGGCAGGGAGGTGGTGAGTGGCAACCGCTCACAGAAGCTGGTGGCAGTGGCCTATCTCAGGGAGGGCATGTGCCCCCCCATGCTCCTCTACTAGTTGCCTATGTTTGCAGCTGAACCTAGAAACCAACTCTATTGGTTCTATCAGTTCTTGCAGTTTTCTTACTATGGACAGAATTGGAAGACAGAAGACCAGTGAATTATGAAGCACCTTTAACAGGGAATTTCACTAAAAATTGGCAACTCTCTGGTGAACAAAACTTTTGGCAGCATGATACAGGCATCAACGTAGATGCAGATTGAATGTCTACCTATCCTGTCATAAGGACCTAGCTTGAAATTATTCCTTTGGGGCTATCTTCAGTGATGATAGTCCCAAAGGAATATACACTCCAGGTAGACTAATATGGCTATTAAACTTTATCAAATTTATGATCAATCTAGAAACAGATCACAGATATACAAGGGTCAAATCTGGTAAAGGCATTATTTATAGCAAATAGTTTTAGACATAAACTGATAAAACTAAATCTTTCTTTTAATCATTCTCTGATATCATTAATTACATTATAAAAAGTATAAGGATTGAGAAACATCACTTTCATGGGTTTGGTAGCCATCTAATGGGATTCTTTGTCAGGAGCCAGAACAACAACATCCAAAGATGGCTACACTCTATATATTTGTACACAGTTCATAAACACAGTTTTGAATCCAGCTGTGGCAGGCTTATATCCCCAAGTTCTTAATGCCATGAAGAAAAAAAAGCACAACAATGGGATATTAATCTAGGTACACAGGTGATTTCAGAATCCTTAACAAAGTGAAAAATAAATGACAACCTGAAGTTTTGGGACTATAATCTACCATATAAATGGAAAAGATTAAATATGTCTGTCTGTTTGGAGAAATAGAATTGTTTGACAGCAAATTTGAGGACAGAGCCACTTACATTGAGAAACTAGAACAGTATTTAATGATGACAATGAGATGGCAGTTGTGTTTAGTGTAATGGGTACTAAAAATGTCTCACTGTCTATAAACCAACAGAAAAAATATATTTGTGGAGAGTGTGGAAATTCTGGAAAAGTATACATCCCATTCTATTTCCAGCTGTGTAGATGGAATAAAAACAAACAAACATGAAAATAAATTATTTAAAAGATTAGTGGCCATGCCAGTTGTGAGCTAGCTTAAATGAATCAGTAAGGGATAGGTTAGGGTGTGTTATAGAAAAAGAAGCAATCCAAAAATGGTTATTGACCAAGGTTGATTTTACTCTTACACATGCATTAACATTTGTTGTTTCAGTAGATGCTGCAGTTTAAGATGCCAGAGAGCTGCAACAACATTAAGAAATGTTCTCAGTAAATAAGTTGGCTATCCAGCAGAATGTACAACATGGAAAAAATTCAAGGAAGAATTCTGGATGTGAAAACTCCCACAATGCAAATGATTATTGTTTTAGGCTATATTCTGTTAAAACTGAAAGGAATTGGGGCAAACACAGATGTATGGATCATTGCAAAATTATAACCGTCACTTCACAAGATCAACACATGAAAATTTTAGATTTAGTAGTTTGTAGATGATAATGTACAGTTCACAGAGAATTCTGTACTATCTCTATGACCGTTTAATTTAGAAGGCAATAAGCAAAGCATTATTTACTTTCCTTTAGAAGCACAGGAAATGAGACTTAAAATGGGACTTGACACAGGCTCTGTTGTTTTTGAAAATTCACAGCAGGATTATCAGAGACTACTGAAAAAAGGTGAAATTGAAGAAAATGTGAGTGCTTCTAAAAACAAAGAGGAGCAAACCTTGCTCCCATGGGCATTATTATGGTGATGGCAATACAAGTGTAAAGAGCACATGCTAAACCTCTACATTGTGAAACAGAGATCACACATTACTTGGTAGAGGATGCCTGACAGATTCAGCTAGAGAGGCAATGCATAATATGTCTACAGGTTTAAAAAAAATTATGAACTCTAGCCCCCCAAAACAGTTAGTTGATCTTTTGAACAAAGTAACTAATGTCTTTCAGGATATTATAAAATATGAAGGCAAATATTTTGCTTGAAGAAGAAAAAAGTCATAAACAATGCAAGGTGTGTTTGTTGCAATACAGACAAAAGCAGAGACACAGCTGCTCCACTTACAATTAAATTCTGTCTGAGGTAAACATCAGTGGCATGCTGCTGTGGCCGCAATAAAAAGAAAAATAGTGCTGTCTTTATCTGCAGTTATTTCAAGATTACCATTAATCTAAGCTCGATGTGGATCAGTATCATGTCTTGAAAACAGAGACCTATTTAGTTCAGTAGCAAGTGACAAGCTTTTCTCCAAGATCAGTCTACCTCAAGCCTGTGTTACAGATGAGGACTGAAGGCAGCAGCCCAAAGTATCTTATGGTTAGGACACGCATATATTTTTTATATAATAAGCTAGCATATTAAATAATGTCTGCAGCCACTCTTTGACCATTATAGGTCAGGTATTAGAAGGCAATTCTGGTACTCAGTGCTACTTGACCAATATCTCTATTATGGGAGCTAGCAATGAATAGTATTTACAGAATTTTCAAAAAGTATTTATACTTTTGTATGGTTGTTTGTGCACAGTATTAGCAAGCATGATCAAAAACATTAATTTTTCAACAAGTCAAATGTGTATAGAGGCCATATCTTTGACAAAGACAGTTTACGCTCATCACAGGACATATATGACTTTGATAAACATTGCACCTTAAGGTGCAATGTTTATCAAAGTCATGTTTCTTCCTGGGAGTGGTTGCTTATTACCATAAATTCCTACCCAGAATTCATGTCTGTGATGACACATCCCTGAAATGAACAACCCAATAGACAGAAATGGTGTTAGTCTATACTGAGGCTGCATGCACATTTTAAAATGATCTGGAGAAATAATTCCTATGTTTGTTTTCCTGATAGAAAATTTTACCTGGAGATACCTGAACAGACTTCTGAATTTTGAACCCCTGAGGAGCAAATAGCATGCCGTACTGACACTATGCAGTCATGGGAGAGGATGGGGGAGAGGCAGTGTACAGATGTCAGCATACTCTGCAGGCTCCCTTAGTCTTCATGGAGACAGATGGCATATGGCAGCCCTGACTGGCTGACCTAGACTGCTCAGGGTCAGCCTGTGTCTCTCTGCAGCACAGTGTGGTAATTGTAAAGGAAATCTCTTCTACTCCCTGTTTGGGTAGAGCAGGAAAGCCCAACAAATGACACATTATCTCATGGGGGGGGGCACAGGAGCAAAGCACCATGGGATGCTACTGTGCTGTGACTTCTCTCAGGAGAGAATATGTACAGACATCCTCTCTTCTGGGAGAAATTCTCCCAGGAGTTATTTAGCTCTGGTTGTTCCTGGGTTGTTCTTCTCCTGAAGCAGCCATTTTTGCTGTAGGAGAAAAATGTTGAACACTTGTACACTTCAGTTTCTCAGATACTCAATGTCTGTATGTAACCAGAGTTTGGGCAAACATAGAATGTTTTCAATTGAGCCAAGAAGTTTTATTGAAAGCATATGCACACTGCATGATGTATCCATGCCTTTAAAATAAGCTCACAATGTTTTCCTATATAGAATAGGGTCAGCGGTATCACTTATGATGAAAGGTCACACAGAAAGGCTTATTGTCTTTTTTTTCTTGGTCTCTGCAAACATAATCATGCTCAAATGGATAGAGACAGTCAACACTAAATCTGAGGAGTTAAAATGTTTCACATATATCTCAAAGTGAAATTATTTACTCTGCTTATAGATCATTAACCACTAGTTTCAAGTTTTAACCCAATCTAAAAAAGTATTGGAAATGTCTATAGAATGTTACAAAGATGGGCACCGTTCTTGAGACTTCATTGCTATAATAGCATTCAGACGTACCAACAAGCATTTAATTGCTAATTTGCATACCAAGCTACCATTGGAATAAGCAGGCAAGGATACTAAAGATTAACCAGAGGCAGCTTATGTGTTGTCCAGGACCCCATATGAACCCATGTTAATGACAAAATGCCATGCTACAATGTAAAACTATGATCCAGTCCTGCTAAAAAGTAGACAGTATTACAATGATTAAATGCTTCCATACATAAAAGCAACCAGGCCCACAAAGTAGCTGGCTTGGTCAACAAGGGGAATGGAAAGGGCACAATACACCTGGAATTTAGAAAAGCTTTTTCAGTCCTGCTTGCCATTGTCATAAAAATCTAGAGAAATGTAAGTAGGTAGAATTACCATTAGATGGATACATAGTTGGTTGAATAACCTGAAGTAAAGACTAACAATTCAATGTCATACTAGCAAGAGGCCTCGCATAGGGTTACACAGAATTTAGTGCTGGGTCTGGTGCTGTTAAACATCTTAATTAATGTCTGAGATGAAGGAATAGAGAGAATACTGAACAAATTTGCAGACAACACAAAACTCAGAGAGAATGCACACTCTTTGTAGGACTGGATTAGAAGTCAAAGGGATCTTGATGAATTGGCATACTGGATCTTTGACAACAAAAGAAAATTCAACAAAGACAAACGAATGCTGCCATAAATTGAATAAATCAATAGACTGGAAAATGGCTCAAAATTAATCAAATGAAATTCAATAAGGACAAGTGAAAAGTCCTGCATTTAGGACAAAACAATTACATGCACTAATACAGATTGGGGAATCACATTCTAGGCTGAAGTGCTGCAGAAAAGGATCTGGGGGTTATAGTAGGTTGCAAGATGAAGATGAGTTAACAGTGTGTTCTTGTTGCAAAACAAGCCAATAGCATACTGGATTTTATTAACAAGACACTATATGTGCAAATGTTCTGGGTTGGATTTCTCTAGAGTAATTTACTCTAGAAATAACCCACCCTAGGCAGGTATTTACATGTTCAGGCAAGGAGGAACAGATTTGCTGCTCATGGCAGCAATCTGCTTCCCCGCCACCCCCTGCTGTCCCTTCACTGGCCCCCTGCAGCAGCCAGGGGGAGTTTTAGCTTAGGGGCTGGCAGGAAGCATGGGGCTGGGACAGCTGTCTTCTGATGAGGGCTGCGATATTGCTCCCTGCCCCAAGGAGCTACCAGTTGTCAGTGTTGACTCCACCAGTGGAGCCCAGGTAGAGACAATGCCCCCCTACCCTAGCAGCAGAAAGATCTCAGTCTTCCCTCCTTGATCATGGAGCCTGAATTAGGAGATGAGAACCTTCCATCCTCCACTCCCTGAATGCAGAGTGGGGTCTGAGGTGGGAGAAAGGTGTCCCAATCTCCACATGGTTGGGACGCAGCTGTCCTGACTTGTGGGACAGCTTTCCTGGCCATGTGAGGATCGGTACAGGTCCTAATCCCAATGTAGTAGGGAGACAGCTGCTTCTGTAACTGGCACAGCTCCCCACTGCATCGGGGCTTAGCGAGGCAGCAGTGGGCCCCTTACTACTGGGCTGACCAGAAGCAAATTGCTCCCAGTCAGACATCCACATATGTCTTACTGCACAGTAGTAAATGCACTATTAATCTAGTACCTGTATTTCCTGGTACTAACAAATGGCACATTAGCCTAATTTACTGCACATTAAGTCCCATGCATGTGTAGATGGTGACTCTTTACCGATCATTAGCTTAGTCTAATGCACAATGAAGCATCTCATGTAAACATGCCCACTGTGAGCAATATGTCAAATGTAGGGGACTGCACTTCAAGAAAGATATAGAGAAACTGGAAGAAGTCCAACAGAAAGCAATAAAAATAAACAGAGTCCAAGAAAGCATGAATTGTGAGAAAAGTTTGGAAGAACTGGGATTACTTAATTTGGGGAAAAGAAGACCTAGAGGCGATTTGATAACAGTCTTCAAATACCTGAAGGGTGGTTATAAAAAGAATGGGTATAGGGTACAGGACAAAAAATAATGGCCTTAAATTGCAACAAGGGAGATTTAGGTTAGATATTAGGAAGAAGCTTCTGACTATGAGAATAGCTAAGTACTGGAGAGGTGGTGCTCTCTCCACCCTTGAGGGTTTTTAAAAGTGAAACACTTGTCTGCAATGGTTTAGACAAGGATGATCCCACCTGAAAAGGTACTTGGAGGCCTTTCCAGATTTTTCATCTAAGATTTTCTTTAAGGAAGAAAAAAGAAATGGAGAAATACAAAATGGATAATAATTGGCTTGCCAGTAGAATTTGTTGATAAGGGCCTTGGAATTTATAGGTCACAAGTTCTAAAGAAAAAATTCTATTTCACTTTACATGCCCAAATGACAGGTCTTCCAGCATATAAGTGGCATTTTTGGCACTTTGTACTGTGACTTCGTGACTTTATTACCAGTGAAGTGTGAACACGTAAGCATCCATATAGCTATTGTGCACGGGCAGTTGGCTTCACAATGGCTGGGTATGTACATGACATGGTATGCGAGTGCATAAGTCAAGTCACAAAACACTGTCCAGCAGACACCTATCACTAGAGGAGGACCCTATGGACGCTGATAGAAGTAACATTCTGTCACCCAGTCAGCCACTGAAAGGGCTCTACAGCCATGCGCTGACAGAAGTGCATGGCTGCAGAAAGCTTTAAAAAGTGCCTGCTCTCATTAAACATGAACCCTCATTACCTGAGGTTTCAGATGAAAGTCCTCCAAAGCCCCCAATCTCTCTCTCCCTCCCTCTCCAGTGCAGGCTGGGCAAAATCCCAGAATGGATCTCTTTCCCTTGTTTTCTCCCCCTCCCATCCTGAGATAGCAACATAGCTGGGGAAGGGAGGGGAGGGCTAGGGGAAGAGGCTACTAATATGCAACCTCTCTCACTGGATCAGCTCCAAAGTGGAGCTCAATCCTCCACCATCCTGATCCAACAGTGAACATTTATTTGTTTGGTCAGGAGGATCAATCTAACCCATGGTACTATCTGCAAAGCACCATCAGTTAGACTGGGGAACTGAATATTTTTCAGTGGACCATGTGTTTTAGCTCCAAGAACTGAGTGGTTAGGGAATTCCTGGAGCTCCAGGTTCCTTTCCTTTACTCCTGGAGTTGAGGAGGGAGGGAGTGGCAAGGTATTGAATTTGCTTGTCTCTGAAGTTTCTTCTTGAAAGGCCAGGAGATTTGTGTTGTGTCAAGTGTTGATACACAACTAGAAGAAATGGAAATACAGGGTTAACAAATTAAACTCTGGCCTGACATGTTCACTGCATCCTAGGGAGAGATCAATAATCTTTAGCAGTGAATCCACATAAACTATGAAGAGCAATGTCATGGGACTTATGTTTTTTGATTGCAGTGGATGCTCCATTCTAAATAGCCTGAAGTATTCTGCATGAACTCAACTAGTTCAGTGAAGACAGAATAAAGGGTAAGTTTCTTGTGTTTGAAGACAGAAGGCATTGAACAGACTGAACTTGACAATGAAACTAAATTCACATCCAGAAACAGTTGTTAAAAGAAATAGTATTGAGCAACAGTTCTGCTACAAATAAAGCAGTAGAGAGATTTATTTGGATAATGAAGCAAGGAATTCATATTACAACTCCAGGTAAGGTCAGCCAAAAATATAAGATTGCAAATTTTCTTTTGGCCTGTAGCAATATACTACCTGATACTACAAACCAAACAGAAATTTTTGTTTAATCTCAGCAGTGTAAAATCTTAATATAATGAGAAACATTCAAAAGAATCAGTGAGATTAAATGGCTGCAAAGCCACACCCAATTGCACTGTTTTGGCATGGGAGGAAGAATCTGAGCAAGAGACTGATGATGAGGCAATTTATGGAAATCTCAAATGATTCTGTCAGTGACTGATCCCCTATCTTGTCAGGGAGCACTGAGCATGTCATATATAAGACACATTTAGTGCAAGTTTAGCAGGATGTGCTATACTTGTGATACCTATTAAATACAGTACAATCATGGAGGGTGACGCATGACAGCATCAGGGAATCAAAGACTTGGCTTCTACTACAAGTTACTCTAACCCAGCAAAATGAGAAAATGCTTTCAGTACAGCTATTCTAGAAAATTCAGTCACCAATCCAGATATTGGTGTAATGCCCATGAAATATCCTGACAAAAGTCATATTCCACCTCTGACACTTAATTTGAAGTATGTTGTGCATTACTGAATAGAAGTATTGATAGTACTATATTCAAATATTTATGTATCCTTTCATATTAAAGGGAAGGGAATCTACAGTGTATAAGAACTGGGTAATAATCTTTTTAAAAGTTTGAGATCCCTCTGTGCCCCCTGGGCATGTCATTGTAGCACAAGACAGTATCTGTGCTGAGACATGCCACACCTGCTCTGCCTGCCCTAGCTTTCAAACCAGAAGCTTAGCCACCTGCTCAGCCTGCCCTAGCTTTCAAGCCAGAAGAGTTAGCGTGGTGCTGCATGCATGCAGCTGCTCTGAAGAGCATATTGCCATGGTATAACACCGTAATGCAACCATACAGCAATGTAGAAACACTCATGAAGCTACAACATCTTCTGGCTTGGGAACTAGCCATTGTCGGATGTCTCAGTATGGCTCTGCCTTGTGCCGTATGGTCATACCTCTGGCATGGTCGTATGGTTGCGCCTTCTATCAGAATCTTCCCTTCCAGAATAACAGTGTGCATGGGTTCCTACCACTTAGTTACTGCCTAATTTACATGGTTATTTGAAATTCAGTTCTGTCAGTGTGATTTGCCCATAGTCTTATGCGTACAGAGCGTAAACACAAAACTCCATTTCGGGAATGTGACCCTCTCCTTTCTTCTTTCCTGGTGAATAAAATTAGCTTTCTCTTACGCTGACCTCCAGCCTGGACTACTGCATATGAAAACTCACATGTGTTATTTTTTTTCTTCCGAAGCAATTTTTCTCTAACTTTCACTCTCTCATTCATTGACCCTCAACTGTCCTTAGCCACTTTGATGATGATTTGGACTAGCAGCCAAAACTGAAATAAGAAGAAAAAGAAAATGTATGTAGAGAAACTAGGTTTTTTCACACCAAAGTTTAATGTGTGTCATCAGAGGTGCTGATGCCAAGATCCTTGTGCAATGAACACAACTGGCATGAGCACTTGGATATCTCCCAAATGCAGATGGAAATGTCAAAGAAAAGCAGAAGGGAACACTGTAATGAACTGAATGATCCTGTAATCAATGTCTGCCCCTTAAAATGGGGAAAAGAACTCTTTCTAAATAAATTAGGTAAATCATGGACCACAACATGTGGTCAGAGTCATTTGAAGAAAAGAGGCATGTATCAGAGCAATAAAACATCAAGAAAGCTTAAAAACTATAAAAGGATTTGAAAGTATTCAGGAAGAGTTATGGAAATAGGCCTGAAGAAGCCTGAAAACTAGGTGTCACAGATATCATAAACCTAGTAAAGCTCAGGACCAGAAATAGTCAAGACATCCTGGTCTAGTCCTTGCTCTGCTTCAGATTTCCCGTATCATTTTGGACAAGTCACAATCCAAGCTCTTTGCTCATCTTTTTTCCTATCTATAAATTTGGATGAGCCATCACAGAATTGTTGTGGGTGTAACTTTCAGAGTCGCAGTTGGAAAGCACTATGAGTGCAAAGTATATACACATATAATCCTAGCGGAGAAAATGCCAACTGTCTTCAGCTAAAATGTCAAAAGTTTTCTGGTAACTGCAAAACTATGGTAAATATAAAAAAAAGATATCTGCTTTCTTCAGTTATATAAACCACTTTCTAGAATCTCAGATAATAATCAAATTTGGGGGGGACTTTTTTAGTTTAGCTAATTTATAATATGGGGATTATAAACACTGATTTGAGCATCAGGCACCGAAAAATGGGAAGATTCTGAATTTCTCTAATTGGATGTTAAAAACAGGCTGGAAGATTCTAGTCAACTGAAGGGAAAGGGAGTCCTATGAGAACAGAATAGATATGTCATTGGTTTTTTTTTCCATCTAAACTACGAAACCAAAATTCTTAGGCTGAGTAACAAAGCCTATTCCATGGCAGATCAAGAAAAGCATAGAAGACAATACACCCAAATTAAAAACGTGCTTCCATGAATTTCACATCTGTAATGTGAAATCAGAGCTATACCTTCCCTGCATCTAACTGAGAAGCTGTGGTGAGCACTGCAACCTTGGGTCTGATTCTCACCTAGTTTAAATGCCAGATTTACATCTATGTAAGTTAATGGAATCACACCAGTGTAAAACCATCATGAGATTAGGAGGAGGAAATAAAATGGAAAGTAATGAGGTGTAAAAACACACATAACATGAGTTTGTATTTTTGGCATAGGCTGATAGGAAACAGAAAAAGAGGAGCTAATTGGTGTCTGATTGGCTTGAAAGACAGACTTGCGATGGATAAGGTGCTATCAGCAAGTAGATTTTCCTGTACCCTTTCAACCGAAGTTTTAGCAGGGAGACATTGAAATTAGAAATAAAGGCTGCATCTACATGAGATGCTGACTGCGCAGTTGTTACTGTGCAGTCGTTTAGTACATGTATACAAGTACTACATGTAAACACAAGCAGTGTCGCTGAACATCTTTTAGGTGACACTAACTGTGCAGTAGCTTGTTACTGCTGTGCAGTAGTGTTGCATCACACTTCGTGCCACACAACACTACTGTACAGTAGTAATGGCTACTACGCAGTCAGTGTCTCATGTAGAAATAATGGCCAAAGGATATAAATATGAGTACTAAGGCTGTGTGAAGCCTTGGTCACTGATTCAATTGGTGGAGATTCAGCCCATTTCGGTGGCCGAATCTTCAAATCCAAACCGAATCAGGAGACCCTTTAATCTCTCCAGATCGAATCAAAGAGATTTGGAAAGATTCAATGATTCAGACATAGACACGGCTATAAATGTTTTTTCTACATACCTCAAGGTACCAGGCGGCTTGTGAATGCTGAGATGGTGGGGCAGATGAAGTGTTGCACAGGAGTGCTGGGGGGTCTCCAGCACATTCAGCAGCAGACCTGAAAGTGGACCAGAAGCACTTCCAGTCCAATTCTGGGTCCACTGCGGAGTGTGAAGAGGACCCTCCCATGCACCCCAGCTTGGTGACTGGTGCTTCCTGGGTTTGGGGGGGCACCTGGGGTCCCCATGCAGCTGATTGCCGAGCTGGGGGAGTGTGGAGGGGAGCGTGTCCCATGTGCTCCTGAGGGACGCTCCATCTGCCCCACCATCTCGGCCTGGTACCTTGAGGTATGTAGAAAAAATATTTAAAGCTGTGTCTGTGGCTGAATCACTGATTATCTGAATCAGCATCAAATCTTCAGATTCAGCCGAATTGAATCAGGACAGTGATCTGAATCAATTAATTGAATCATTGTCCCCCGATTCAGGCTAAATCCAAGTCCATATTGAATATGGCCCATTTCACACATCCCTAATGAGTACCACATTTGGGTATGCAGTGGGCAGCTGGGTGCACAAATGCTAGATTTCAAATGACTTGATATTTTTGGGGCACTGGCTTTTTTCCAGTTATTGTAGCCCTTGCTGAATTATCTTCAGCTGCTTCAAGGTTTATCATTGAGAATTTCTAAGATTAGACATCAAAACTTGGCCTGAATATGGAGATGGCCTAGAAGGTAACACATAAAAGTGAGAATCTGTTCCTGCCCATAAGAAGGAAGTGGTGGGGAAAAGATCACTTGTGCCCCTTGGTGATTCCTTTATAGAGGCTCCCTAGATCACATTAAAACTTACTTAAGTCTGCACTGAACACCATTTGCACTAAAGGCCACTGTGGCAACATACAGGAGACCTCAAAAAGGTCACCCTTTTGTGTCACCCTCAAAAGAACATTTTCAATCCCTGGCAATGCCTCCATCATATACTGATAACAAGGTATACAGGGATGACTGACGTAGTCTTCATACCAGCTTTGTGCTGGCTGTGGGTAGCACCTACTCTGAAGATTGCCTCCATTAGCCTTTCTTTGTGTTTACACCTTTGGACCTGTGTAAGGGGCAAGATCATAACAGTGAGTCAGTGTGTCTCATTGTCTTTGGCTTTAAAATGATGGTACATTATATTAAAAAAATTATAAGAATTCAAGAAATGTTCTATAAAATTTGGAAGTATTTCTCTCAAAACATTCAACTGCCATTTCTTTCTCTATTATTCCATATACAAAGGATACTATAATTTCTGCTCAACCAAAGCACACGAAGCAATAATCTTTTTTTAAAAAATGACTTAGAGGACACAACATTATGGCTGTGCCTGTCCATGGCAGCAACAGCTTTTAACTTATGCAGCAGGAAATAAGTTGTGAAATGCTGGCTTCCTGGAAAATCAATAGGGATTTTTACCATTGATTTCAATGTACACAGCTTCACCTTTGATTTTGAATAAGTTTAGTCGTCAAATACATTACAAACTTCCATTACTGTTTCTCTGACCCTTTGCAAGAAGACACACAAATTTTGATTGACACGAGTGAAGGGGAGAGACACTGTCTTGGTAAGATTCACTCATCAGCAGCAGGAAGATCTCTTGCTCCAACTCTCAGACAAGGTATGGAAACAATAAGGATTCTCAGGTAGTTCCTAGCTTTCTATTTCCCAGAGATCCCCACATTCCCCATTTTCTCCTTCCTTTTTTATGCTGTGTTCTTAAAAAATTTTGATCTGGGACAAGACAGCATCTGTTTCTACATGTGACCCTTACATTGCTTTGAGTTCCCAGTTCTTCCTGATCCAGTCATTATAAAAAGCTCACAGAGGGACAACCCAGAACATCTTACCCACTTTGAGAATAAGCAGAATCACCAACTGACCTTATTGTAAAACAAGAACAGTTTATAGTCAGTGGAACAGCCAATTTCTCTGTTCTTTATTACCATTTAGGTTTAGCTTATCCCTGTGTGCTGAGGAGATATTAGAAAGACATCTGCAGAATTTGTATGAAGTTTTTTCTGATTGCTTAAAAAATCTATCAAGAGGCCAAGTTTATTTCATGGGTCTAGCTAAATATTGTAATAGCAGCAAGCTCATCAGTTTCTAAGAATGAAGACAGAGAGATTTTGGGTGAATTCAAATTCTGACCAGAAAGATCCTCTGTCAACATAAGCAAGACTGCCCATACAAGCTGATGACTAACTGAAACTGGAGGTTCAGAATGCTGTACTGATTTCTGGCTCCTTTCCAGACTTCAGATAGAGTCTGCCAACTTGGCAGGCTAAAGAGATCACTGTGGCAATTTTTCAAATGGGGAGAAATGGTCCAAGACAGAGCTGTAACTCTATATAAACTGCCCAGAACTGATGACAGGGGCCTCTGCTTCAAAGACTCTGGCCAGAAACCGAGTGAATAGTTGTGTCCTACTAAAGATGGCCAGCATATTTGTGTGATGCTCTGTAAGAAGGCAGATACCTGTGAGCACTTGCTCTGCAGCTGTAAACAAATTAGGAATAGAATTACAATATTCCGTGAGAGTCAATAACAAATATAACTTAATATATTTTCTGTTAAACAACAAAAAGGGAACCCAGGAAAGTTATTATACCCAGGAAAAAATGGAAGCCTGGGAAATCTATTTTACCCATAATTATAGGCTCATTAAGTATATATGCCCCTGTGTTTCCAAACAGATCGGTGGAAGAGTGCTACTGCTCCAGAGGCATGAATTTGAGCCTTACTCTGGACTTGTGCTGAAGGCCACCCACAATCAATCCAACTATAAATGGGCACTTGCTCATTCAGTCGTGGGAGGCAAAAGCAGCAAGATCTAATGTTAGCCACGTGATTTCCCAACATGTGAACTGTTGTACCTGATATATGCTTGCCTGATGAGGTGCAAGGCTTGGGAAAACCTGTAAGGCTTTCAGAAGTAGAGATTTTAAATGTATCAAGTTTTGAGACAACCAAATTTGAGCTGCTTTAAAGGGGGTTTGATTTTCTGAGTTTGGATATCTACACAGAAAACTTTCCTCAAAGAATGTGCCAGAGATGCTCAAAGAGTTTTCTATGGATATGTAGACATTTCTTAGGATTTGTCATAGGCCATGCTCTCCTACTCAGAAAATTCTTGATATTGGAACTAGGAAATTGTACATTTTGTTACTAATTAAATAGTACATTTAGTATGCGTGTGTGAACTGTAATGCTAATAGGTAAAACCCATGCAAGTTGTAGCACCAAGGTCAGCAAAAGTGTCATGATCCAACCAGAGTGCCCTAATGAAACAGATTCTATATCAGACAAAACAGATTTAATTTGTTATATCTTCAGGTGCCTGTACATGTGCAGGATGCCTGTTCTGTCTCATTCAGGTCAGAACACTTTGGAGTAGACTCCATTAATCTGCTGTATTCATCGAGTCTGCTGGAGCTTTCTAATTGGAACACTCCAGCAGGCTCACTGTCATGTGTATTCAGCTTCCCCATGTTTCAAAATGGTGGTGTGGGTGCTTTAACTAAAGCTTGCTGAATGAGCATTAGTTAAACTGCCCCTCACCACCATTTTGAAGCATGGGACACTGAATACATGAGACACCACAGGAATTTTAATTAAAACAGATCCTGAGAGAGCTACTCTAATTAAAATCCCACCGCCCCTCCCCAGAGCACATGTACAGATGCACATGTAAAAACGTTTGAGTTTAATGGAAAAGCAAAGAAGAGAGAAATTATGTGTGAGAGAATGAGGCAGAATGTCAAAGCTCAAAATAAACTTTAGTCAACTTGTTCCATACCATCAGTCAGTCTATCTTAGTCTATCAATCTTATTCACATGATCAGCAGATTCTTCTGTAACAATGAGACCTTGTGGCATGTGTTATGGAACTTGTGTTTTGTTTTGTGAATTTGCAAGTGTTAAGGAATTTATATTCTGTTTTCTTAACACATTTTTTGTTTTTCCCAAACTTGCATGTAGTTTTGGAATTTATTTTTGTGTTTTGCAATTCTGGACTACTGTGAAAATTTAACATAAATTTGCAATTAATAGAGACATGCTTGGAAAACTCCTTCAAATGTTACATCATCTATCTTCCCTGAAAAAAATAACAAGTTTATATTAGAGGGGGAAAAATAATTGTGTGTTTACCATCTTGGGTGTTATAAGGATATGTTCTCAAACAGCACTCAAAGATAGCATTTATTATGGTAAATTCAAATAGTTAAATATAACATACTGTACTTCAACTCCAAATTCATTCAGATGATATCTGATTATTCTCAATCCTCTACTGTTAACACCAAGGTCAGTTCTGCACAGGTTTCTTTTCTTTTCCCCTGAAAAAAAAGATGGTCTTCTAATATAGATTCAATTTCCCTGAAAGCCCATTGCTGGAAAAAAAAAAGTCAATCATTTATTTCTTAGAATAAAAATAGTAAGAAATAAGAGCCATTGACCATAAAGATGTATACATTCTAACATATGGAGAAAACTGGGGTGCAAACTTGCACAAGCAATTGTGGAAGTGTGGTAATATACCTATATCAGGACACATACAAACTATCCCAAACTTTTTCCAAAAATATTACTTTGTAATCCTAGACATATACTACATATCTTTGTTTTCCACTGCCCTATATTCCATAACTCAATAAAACAGGGAAATACCAGGAATCAATCATACTAAAGAGTGCATCTACATGAGATGCTTTACTGCATAGTAGAGCAAATTACTGAACAGCAAGTGTCACCATCTACATGCGCATACTCTTACTGTGAAGTAATTTGTTATACTCAGCAGTTAATTTGCTCCCTGTCAGCCCCAGGGTTGGCAAATGCAGGCAGCAAATTAACTTCTGAGTAATTACTGAACAGAAAGGCACATGTAGATGGCTGACTGGAAGCAAATTTGCTCCTGGTAAGCCAGGTAGCAGGGGGTGGGAGATTGCTCCCTGCCCCCTGGAGTTGCCTGCTCCTGTTGTGGGCTCTGGGGGCAGAGTCCGAGGGAGCTCCTAGTACTGGTTCCACAATCACAGAGCAGGGGCTAGGAGATTGCTCCCTGCTCCCAGGAGCTGCCTGCCACTGGGGGAGAGGGACACTGTTCCTGCCTGGACTCTGCTACTTACTGGAGCCTACCCTGGGAGCAGGGGCCAATATCCCAGTCTCCACTCCAATCACGGAGCTGGGGGCAGGAGCTCCCTGCTGAGGGAGAGTTCCCCATTCAGCCTGGAGCTGGCAGGGACCTGCCTCAGGCCAAGATCATTCTCAGCCAGCCAGCACAGGGAAGTCTGCACATCCAGCCCAGAGCTGGCTGGGAACTGTTCCCATTTTGGGCAGGTCCCAGCCAGCTCTAAGTGTACATGCAGACCAGGACACTTCCCAGACAACTCCAAGCTGCACAGGGAAGTCTACTTGTGCCAGCCACAGTTTCAGCCAGTTTCAGGCTGCACGTGGAAAATGCCTTGCACAGTCCGGGACTGGTCGGGAACTGTCTTGGTCTGGAGCAGGTCCCAGCCCTGCAGCTTTTTTTCCAGTCCTGAGTCCTGATTGGGCAATTGAAGCATGGGGGTTTGGACAGAGCTGCTGGAGAGGGGCAGGCCCCAGCACCCATTCTGATCTGCCAGTGGGATAGCTAGCAGTGAGCCCCTGGGTGGGTGGGGAATCCCCCAATCTCCCAGGCCCCACCAGTAGACAGCTATCTTCTAGCCCTGTGCTCTCTATCAGGTCCTGGGCTAGCATCCAGGGTGATCCTGGAGCTCCCCTTGCTTGCTGCAGGGGAGCAGAGCAAATCTGCTCCCAAATGCCCACTAGTGTAGATGCCTGCCCAGGATGGGCATCCAGCAGCATTTGCACATATAAATGTGCCCAAAGTGTGTGCTGTACATTTATTATATTTTTCTGCTCTGGACTAGCCTCTTTCTGGAATTTATGAATACATTTCAATTGAACCCAAAGTAGTTAGGCATTACAGGACTGATGCAATGAAAGATCATCCTATATAAAATAGCCCTCTGTCACTGAAAGGGACAGTCTTTCTTAATGGTTTTGTTCCTTGTTGCTTTATAAAGGCTAAATAAGATAAAAGTGTAGTTTTTTTAATAGGCCCGTGAGCATTTAGGTAGTATGTAAGGTAACTTGTAGATGTGTTCACCTTTTTCTAAACTATATTAACTGATTCACGTCACACAATATGAACCAAATTTCAATTCAAATTAAGGATTAATAGACAATCATTGACTACCAGGGAGATTTTCATGCATTTCATCACTTCTGCAGTAGAGATGGCAGGGGGTGCTAGACACTGCCCACCACCCACAATCAGCGCCACAAAACTGTGCTAACTTGCTACAGCTGGTGGTGGGCACAAACAACCACAGGCCCTAGATACCTGTCATATATACATGTTACTTAATATAGTTTAAATTGCCTAATTTAGATTGCCCTAGTCTGCATGAAATTTAATCTTTATTCAATGAGGATGAATTAATTGGTATTGGAGCCAATTTTAATTCAGACTACAGGCCTTCATGTGTATATAGTGACAGCTATAATGTGGATTAAACCTAAAACAATGTAATGTCTATAAACAGCCAAAGGCATCAACCTGTGGTGTCATTTTTATATATCAGATATTGCTAATTAATGCATATTATTAAAAATACCTCTGAGAAGCTCATCACTCATTTTGATTTATCTCTGCTGTATCTGGGAGCCAACTTGAGTTGAATCATTTAAGACTTTCTTACCAGAGACCAAACACAGCAGATTCCCTGGGTGCGTACACCTTTACTAGTGAGATAGAAATTAATTGATTAGGAAGACATAGGCAAAAAGGTCTATGTGAAAGAAGCCAGGCTTACACATAAGTGTGAAACTTTTATTGGAAAAGCTGTGCTATATAAACCTGTCAATTATTTGCTCCTAAAGGAAAGATTTTACATTACTTATGCCACCCTCAAATCTTCCTTAAAATTCTGACTTTGCTATAAGCAAACTTGTGAAGAGCCCTTGCCCTCTTTTAAATGAAAGCCTATAATGTCCACTATTTGGAAGTTGGCAACAATGCAAGCAATCATGTCATTTTTCATCTGAGTGCAGGCTTCATGGACATTCTTTATGTTCCCTTTTAAAGAGCAATCCTATAAATATTACTTTGGTGACAGAGGAATATACACAACAGACAAATGTGTCCCTTCATGATAGGTCTGATAAATTTGTGAGATTTTTTTGGTGACATAATTACAGCTTGGTCAGCCCCTGCTATTATGCATCACTGTTTGTGATAAACATCACTTTGCCCTGGGTGTTTTAGCAAAGTCATTGAGAAAACTGCAGTTCTGTAAATCACCTGTTAACTAGTGCTGCAGCAAATTGTTGTCCAGAGTTATGAACTCTAGCAAACAAGAGCATCAGAACTCATGAGATATGCCCAGGTTGCTGCCCATTCAGCTCTCTGGTTGAAAAGGTAACCTCAAGAAACTGATATAAACCAAGCCAGAAGGGGAGAGGAAATAGCAATGTATAGAAATGATAAGGATGACCAAATTATATCATTTCACTGCTTCAGTGACTTCCTCAAACTCTTACAGTACAGGAGTCAATGCTGTTACTAAAAGCTTGCTGTCAATGCCATCTTCATATACCAATCCTATGTCCCAACTGAAGTAAAGAGTGGTGACAGAGCCTGAGCTTATGAATAAAAAGTAGTGATTTTAAGTTACCACTCACCATGCCTGCATAAGAGGGTCAAATGGGACTTTTATTAAGGACTTCAGACATAGAAAGGAGGAATTTCAAATGACAAACAGTGGTTTTGTACAAAAGGGGATAAGGAAGATGGCATGCTGCTTTGAGGCCACATCTTAAACTAGCTCTGCAGAAGTCAAAGGAAAGACTTTTCATCAACAGGCTATAGTGGAACAGCTATGGAAGGGCTGGCTTAAAATCTGCCCATTCATTGGAATAATAGAACCTGGAGATGAAGAACACCCAATTAGGACACTCATGTGTTTCCTGTTAATGCAGAATTATCTCCTACAGCACTAGTTTCAGTGCGTTCACTTTGGATGAGAATGTGATTTTTTAACTACAACCACAAATACAGAGAGAAATGCAGAGCCATTCCAAGAGAGAGCTGGAAAGATAATATTTGAAAAATCCCTGCTAAGGCTGTTCTTTCCTCAGCTGGCTTCATCATTCTGCATTACAGGGGTGGGGCCATAGCTCCATATCCTCCTTGCCTCATTTTTTCGCTTCCTGCAGTAGGATCCCATTGAGCTTAGTCTTTGTTGCAACAGATCACAGGCCATGCTATTGTATGCCAGAGAGGTTTTTCTCTGCTCTTTCCTCTCCTGTACAGCCACTCAGAGGCCATTTGCAATCTTGCTTTTGTATTACTTCTGGTATATAATAAGAGAACAAACCCTTTTTTCCTGCTCTTGCTAATGCTACTTATATACCATGGCTTTTAACTGGTCTCTCTGATCTTCCACTGTCTCTTAAAAATACTTTTAAAATGCATAAAAAGAACAGTAATTATTGGCACTGTTCAAACAAACAAAAAATTAGCCTTGTACAAAGTCAAAGTAGTTGTACCTACTCACAGCAGGGATGAATTTGGTCTAAAATGCTGAACTGAAAAACAGAACAAGCATCTTCACATTAATTACTAAAAGTACTTTGAAGTCTTTGAAACGGAGTCAACCAAGTTTTGCAGTCTCTGCACACAATCTGCCCTCCTTTGTATACCCAATTTTTGATGCCCCTGCAATGCAAAATCCAGCCTCTGGGGAAAATAAAGTCCAGGCTTTCCAGAAGAAAGCTAGGAGTTTAAATAGGCACTGTTAGAAGCACAGAATCATAGAAAATGAGGGTTGGAAGGGACATCAGGAGGTCATCTAGTCTAACGTGCTGCTCAAAGCAGGACCAGCCCCAAGGATGGAGATTCCAGAACCTCCCTGGGTAACCTGTTCCAGTGTTTTGCTACCCCCATAGTGAGAAAGTTTTTCCTAATATCTAACCTAAACTTCCCTTGCTGCAACTTGTAATCATTTCTCCTTGTTCTGTCATCTGCCACCACAGTCTAGTATCTAAAGTAATTCTCTTTAGAATTACTCTTCAGGTAGCTGAAAGCTGATATTAAATCCTTTCTCAGTCTTCTCTTCTCTAGACTACATATTTACAATAAATATACACATGGTAAATAAATATAATAAATATGAATAGCTTTGTCTCAAACAATGTATAGTGTTGAGTCCAGTAAAGCTGCCTTTGTTGTGCTCTACAAATGGTTTCCTCAGTGCAACTCTTAACAGCTACAAGGACATCAACACACCCATGATAGGATCCTCAGTAATGAAAAATGGCCAAAATAATTTAATATAAATGGTAGCTGCAGAGAATAAGAAGACTGGAATGTCTACACATCCTCTGGAAATGGTAGAGAAGCAGCCAAGCCATCTTTGAACAGAAGGAGGTCTGTGTGCAAAAGGAAACAAAGAAGGAGAAGGGAGAAAAGATTTAGATTAAATAAAGTATTGGTTGAGGCAAGTATGTAGAACATCAGCAGTTTTGCCAATTCTCATTGTTTGAACCTTTGTCTTCCTGGAGTCATGTGATTCCATAGGAATCTGTAATCTGGTCTTTACTTTTTTGGGAGGGGGATTAAGTAAATTTCTAGTCTTTCTTATTGTGGAGAAAAGCTTGATAATGTGGTGTAAGTGCACACTAAAGGCTCAGAAACCAGAGGTAACTAAAAATACCTAAAATCTAATTTTCCCCAACATCTTATATTTTTCTAAATTCATTTCTTGAGGTGGAGGTACTGAAACAAGGGAAACTTGAACAGGAGGAAAAGAGTTGCACTTGGAATCTGTGGAGCAAGTTTTTAGTGGTCCTCATCCTGGTTTCTAAAATTATACCTGAAGTTTTTTCCACACCAGCTACTGTGCTTACATAAGAACCCAGAATTGGGCTGTTACAGTTACAGCTTTAGATACCATTTTTGCAATATTGCCTCTGTGGTAGGGAACAAGCAGAAGGGGTGAGAAGTTGCTGGAGTGCATGTGAAGAAGTGAATGGCAGAGATAGCTATAATAAGTACTACAAGCAACTTACAAAAAACTTGAGAGATATCAATACCATATGTCAGAGAGCTTTAAAATGTTTATGCTCTGGTTTGTTTCATGTGGGTGAAGCTAGTTGTGAATCAAATGGGGTTTTTTTTAAAGGACTTTAAAGGTAAATACTAAATAATGTATAAGCAAATGGGATTCCAATTCCAGCTCAAACTACACCTTCAAAAAGATGCTTTACTGGCATTTGGTTTATTAGAAAAAAATAGTTCTAAGATAACATAACTTCCTGAAAGCAAGCTTTTCCTGCTAAGAGTCCTACCTAAGCTTTAGGTGTTTTTCCAATCCAGGTCCAACTATCCTAACTTCACTTGCCTTAGCATTACATCCGTCTTCCTTATAGCCAGGTAGGATAATAAAGCAGCTGTACTGGTGAGTCAACAGAATCCACTTAACACTTTCCAGCAAGTTTCACTAAATCAATTAAATACAACCAGTGCTTCCAACAGCTTTTCATTCCCTAGAATGCTGGTTTGTGTTAGTGTAGCTGAGGCTAGCCAGACAGACATTTTTACAATAAAATCTTATGAGTGTCTAGAATCTAGGCTAAGGAGAAAAGGGAAATTACAGTTAGCACAGACAAGGGTATGGATTCAACCATACCCTTCCCCCCCTAAAATAGAAAATTACATGAGAGTAAATTGAAAGATCATGCTACAACTTTTCCAATGACCCTTGCTGTCATATCAAGGGCTGCCAAGGAGATCTCTAATGAAATAATACCAAGGGTCAGCTTGTAAACGATGTGAAATGCAAAGAGTCCTACTACCTCAGGCTGCAGTAAATGGAGCAGGAGAGGTCTTTACCCACACAGCAAATGTGCAAAACACAGGTAGGATTACTTTACATAAAGTCTTCTTTAGAAATTCTAGCATGTGTCCAGATAGTTAAGGTCAGATGGGGTTTGGCCCCTCCTTGAAGGTCAAGGAGAAAGAGTAACCAGCCATAATTGAGGTCCCAGTGTCCAGAAGAGCACACTCCTACTCCTTTCCTAGCACATGTAAGGGAAGAATGGATATGGCTCAGTGCAGAGGTGAGAGTTATAGTGGGAGTGAGATGCAGCCTGTGGTAATCAGGAATGCTAGTTTTTTTCTGATTTAAAAAAATCCCCAAATTTCAGTTAAAAAAGTAACCCCAGATCCACATTTTCCCATAATTTAAATGAAACACCACTATATATATATTTAAAAATCCCCAATTTCTGGTTATAAAAAAGAAACCCCAAATCCACATTTTTGTCATTTAAAATGAAACCCCCCTCTCTCTCTCTCTGTATGTGTGTGTATGTATATATGTATATGTATATGTGTATATATATACACACACCCATACATACATACACCTTCTTCTGTTTGGGCCCTTACATCTTCTTAGGATGATAGGAGACAACAGAATTGCCCCGAGCTGACTACAGAGGTGATGGCTGTTTGAAACACTCCTATGTACCATCCATGTTTTCTTGTGCACACAATGGTTAGAAACATTACTTACAAAAACCCTTCAGCTTGACTTCCACCTGCAGCATGGCCATGATGTCTGTAAAGATAATGCCTAGAATTTGTTGAAATATATTTTTTCATGCTCACTTGCAAATAAGAGTAATATATTAAACAGATCCTACTTTTATCTAGATAGTTAAACAGTAGAAAGACCACAAATGCCAGGCTAATAATACCAGCAGAGATGTGATTGAATGGTGTCAATGACAGACTTTTATTAGCTGCATAAATTGAAGAAAAGTTCAGAACTATTGTTGAACCAGTGAGAAGTATTAAATTCATAATAATACTTCTGGATACAAAGTTCTGTAGTTACAATCAGAGAAGTCTTTCTCCATGGATTCAAACTCTGAGAGGCACTGGAGAATCTAAGCAAGCTCACATATGGGAAAGTCCAACTGATGGTGAGAATTCAAACAATGGGCCAATTGGTAATGCAAATGAGTAATGTCATGCATTACTTTTTCTCCATCACCTGTAATTTAATGAGTTTCCACTCCATGCTTGCCCTCCAGAGCTGGAACCCACTTCTTTAATACTCTTTCCATCACTAGCATTGATTTTTATAGAAGGCAGAGAAAAAATGAACCTTCTAGACTCTCTGAATCAGGGGCACATAAGCTTTTGTGAGCAACAACTCACTTCATCACCTGTTGCTCACAAAAGCTTATGCGTCTTGTAGATGGCCTGTTTAATTCAGTTAGTCTGTAAGGTGCATCTGTACTCTACCTTCTGCCTGACTTCAGACTAACACTGCTAACTGCTTCTCTCTGCTCATGGATTGTTTTATAGAGAGAGTGAAAATGTACTGAGGTATAGTGGATTTCACTTTATAGAATCACTGGTTAATAGAACCAGCTGCTTATTTGAATCAATATGGGAAAACCTAAATCATCTGTATATTGTTACATGTAAAAATGGCTCATATTAGAATCACAATTTTTAGTTTTTGGAATCATTTCACCAGAGAAGCCCAGGGATTTTGCAGTTTTGTGAGGAGCCCTCTGCAGGTGGGCAGAGTGCCAGCCTTGTGGGGGCTGGGAGGGAGCACGAGCAGAGCAGTCAGGCAGGGGGTGCCATGTGCATGTACTGTACATGCATGTGGCCTCAGGCAGCATGCAGAGCAGCGCTCACAGGTAAGGGCGGGGGTGGAATTGAGCCCCTGTAGGAAGGAAGGGAAGAAGGGAGGGAGGGATTTGGGCAGGGCTGATGCCCCAGCGGGGAATAGGATGGGGCCATGGGTGGCTTATTCAGGGTGTGGGAGGCAGAGGCTGGGCTTCCTGGTGATGTGCCTCCTGAATGCACGGTAGCTTTGAAGGGTGCAACCCCACACTGCTGCCCTCACTGCCCATGCCCCCCCCCCATGCACAGATCTGGGGCCCATGGATTCTCCCCTGCCCCTCTGGGAGTGCATGCCACACCAGGGAGCTGGCCCCACCTCTAGTCCCCAAACCCTCAGTAGGCATCAGCAGATGGGGAGGCAGGCTCTGCTCTTTTGCAACAGCTGCCACCTTCTGCTGGGAGACGGGGGCTGCAGACACAGGTCCCTGGCCCCTTAACTCTGGCAGCTGGGGGCCCCCTCCAGTAGGGCTGGGGGACCATGGGGCTGTCAGGGGGGTGGAGGGTAAGGGGAACCAGCAGGGCTGGGAAGGGGCTGTGTTGGGGATTGAGTATCTGTATTCTTTAAAAAATGAGTCTCCTTTTAATGGAATCAGCCGGTTAATAGAATCAAATCACCATTTCCCAAAGTGATTCCAATAAGTGGAATCCACTGTAATAAAGTTTTGCAGACACCGCAAAATAAATAATATTTATAACAATATTTTTCTGGTGATTCTGGGTTTCAGAAGCATCTGGCACAAGGATGAATTTATCCAAATATTCTGTTTTCATCGGTAAGACATGAAGACAGGTAGGAAATATAGGTTTTTTTAAATCTAAATCACCTATGTCTAGGTTTTAGCAGAGACTTGGTCAGGTGCAAGCCTTTGAGAAAGTGTCTGTAGCCCCACAGAGATATGCTAAGCAGCTCTTATCTGCTGCAACATGTATATTGCATTGTCCCATCATTTGCAAATAAAAATACCACTGTCTTTTAAAAAAAAAGGGGGTGGTGGAGAGAATGGAGAGACAGGAAGAAAAGAAGGGGAAAACTGTTGGGAAGGTTCTTGATAAGAAGATTGAAACAAGGGAGAATAGCATGCAGAGAAAAATGCAAGTTCACACACCAAAGTTAGAGGATTTGGGATTAATTGAAATCCTCAAGTGGTGCATGGTAAGTGACTGCCTATTTAGAGCCAATAGATAGGTTTCCGTGAGGTTAAGGAAGCGAAAAATCCCATACGAAGCTAGTGAGATGTTAAATTCTAATTAGAAGTGTTAATTAAAAAAAAACATTTCCAATTTCATCAGTGAGAGTGCTTTTGTTGTTCTGATTCTTTTTGCTACAGTGAATCCTAAGTATCCTAACTCATTTTGTCCAAATATTATTTACCACTTCTATAGGGTATAAAAAAACTAGATGACTATAGGAGCATGGATTATTATAGTGGCACTTGCTACTGCCTCTGTGATAAGAGGTCTGTCAGTATTTCTGTTGTAGGGTCCTATTTTACGGGGTTTAAAACTTGGTCATAAAAATTCTCACTGGGCTGAAACTTTCCTGTATAGTATCCTAGACTGTAAACAAATGATCTATAAATCTTTACATGTACAAATTGGATTGGACATTTTACATTTATGAGTGCAAAAAGTAGTAGTTTCCCCTACTTTTAGGTGCTGCCTTTATACATTACTGCAGCTAAATTTCAGTCTCATTATTTAGCTTGACATTATTTTGCAGGCCATGAGTCCATAGTGTGGAATGAATAGCGTGTGCATTTGTGGCTAGATTGCTCTAGATACCTGATCACTCCACTCGGAGTTATGGGTAGTCACACCTCTAAAAAAATCACCTCAGTATGAAAAATTAGTTATTGTGCATGCAGAAAAACTTTCCACCCAAATTGTCTGACAAGCAGACTTGCAATGTGGGAAAGGCATAAGGACTCTTTCCCCCAACTTCAGTACATATGCCATAACACAATGGTAATGTTACAGCCTCCCTAGTTTGAGTAGATGGTCCACACCTCCCTTTAGCCATGCTACTGCCATAGGCACCACTGTTGTATAAAGAATGCATGTTAATGCAGAGTGCTTCACAGCAGGTCATAGATAATGAAGAGGAAGCTGGGTCCTGTTTCTATTCCCCCTTCCATTGGCCAGCAGAAGTAAAGGTATAACAGTTAAGCCTCCCTAGGAAATTCCCTTCCCCCCCCCGCCCACATTTGCATTGGATTTACTTTGTTTCACTCCCCAGTAAGAAGCCCAACTTATTAGACTCAATCTTAACTTGCAAATACATACTAACTTTTCTAAAGACTATTTCAATATGCTAATACATAACAGCTCCAAAAGAGTTTGTGTCAACTACCTATTTTGTGTTTATTATTCTAAAGAAACCATTTGAGTAGAACGTTGATTTTGTTTAAAAAGGATACCTCAACAGTGTTTTCAAGGCATTTGGATACAATATGAAGAAGGTATGTATTTTAAACACTGAAAATTTATTTAGTCAAATTATACAGGCTCCTTTGAAGCCATTACAACAGGGGGAATATGTATTTAAAAATGATCTGAAAAGATATTTCTGCAACAAATATTTCAAGCACAAATGGCTCCCATCTCATATGCAGACTCAGACACACCCAAACCACATATTATAACTAGGGCAGAGGTTTAAAAATGAAAACTCCAACTGAAATCTAGAAAAGTGGGACATCCAGAAACAAACTGACATCTAACCCACCCTCATTATCCAATAACACAGCTCAGAAAGAACCTCGGTACTAGAATGTAGGAAACTCAAGTTTTATTCCAGAATTCAAAGTAGTTAAGAGAATGGGCTTAAACCTCTGTCTCCCATACATCAGGTATGTCTCTGCTAAGCTACTGGTTTATCTGAAGTGGAGAGCTCTCTGTTTTTACATAGCTTTAAACAAAGATTTCAAATTGTAGCTCAAAATACAACTTGAATTTTAATCCCAAGTACATTCTTTAAAAAAATCAGTTTTTCAGAAGGTTTTGACAAAAAATAAAAATAATTTTGTTGGGAAACCACCCATTACTATTCAGTGATCTTACCCTACTATGCCCTTGAAATGGAAGAGCTGGGAAATTGTGGGTGGTCATGTATACTAGCAATGTACTGTAATACCTACAAAAGAATAAAGGATCAAATCATAGCATTACCCTTGAATTTTTTTAATTTTTAGGGTTTAACACTTAATTTTATGTATTAGAATGCTTGCATAAGTACACTTAACTAAATTAAGGCTAGTTTCTCATAGCAATTTAGCATGCCAACTATATCAGCAATTTTATAAAAGGTAAGATCAAGTTTTGTGTTGCTTTTCATTCTGGAAAGGAAGGATTGTTACAGAGGAGATATATATATGTGTGTGTGTGTGTATATATATATATATATATCCTCTGTAACAATCCTTCCTTTCCAAAACACTAGTCCTGGAGAAATACACTGTTGTACACCTCACTTTACTCAGCATATATATTCTCCAGGACCACTACCCTTTGCCCAAAACTACTGTTTTCACCCAAAAGCCTGGTGCTCTGGGTTCTCTCCTTTTCACTTGGATATTTTATATAGAAAGTAGCTTCTGTTCTTGGCAAGACTGTTAGTCTGCAACTTAAGAGTTCAAATAAGTGTTTGTAGAACCTGTATCAGGTTTAGGTGGTTTAGTAGACTAGTGGCCCAGTCTGGGAAAGGGTAATCAGGGCAGGGGGAGTAGGAAACAGCTTGGTCAGTCAGGAGGGTTGAATCAGCATAGGCTTGGGGCTACGGTGAGTGGCTGGGCTTTCCCAGCCCTGGGGCCATGCTTTGAACACATTCAGGTATTCATTAGGCCAGATAACTCCTACAAGATTGGGTTGACCCCAGGCTAATCCAAAGGTAGTTCACCTCAGAGGTAAAATGGCTTTGGGATAGGTATGCCATTTTTAGGGCAACCTAGGCCTTGTGAATCCAAGGGTATGCATGGTGGGGCCTTTACATCGCCCTAATTTTAGTTAGGGTGATCTTGCACATACACTAAAGGTTCTACTCTAAAGTGGTGAAGTGGAAAGACACTACCATTAGCCCTGACCCTCAGGGCCTTTAATTTTCTGCTTGTCTTTAAAGCATCTTTAAAATTTCTTTTCTGGATTGAAGCAGTGTTGTCAACTCTTGTGATTTTCCTATATGAGTCTTATGTCCTTGTGAAGCACCCTTTCCTTAAAGGTCACTCCTCAGTCATTTGGTTACATTAGAATCTCTTCTTTCTTTTGAATAATTCTTGGAAAAAGGTGCCTCAGTAGCATGTGAGTTAGGGATATGGCCTCTGAATCAGAATTTTCTAGTCCTTGAATGTTGGAATCTGTGAATGAGGAAAGAACAGTGGAGAAAACCCTGGTCGTACCCAGTTCACTTTCCTTTTCAGCATCCATTCTCTGCCACTGTGTAACTCATGCCTATTTGTTGTGCATGGGGAACAAGTGATAAGCCCACCTTAAAAGGGAGGCCACTGAAAATGCAGCAACCGATTGCTTGGGGAAAAGAAAAAAAAACAAACAGGAAAGGGAGTGAAGCCATAGCTAGGGACAGACATTCAAAAAACCTGAGCCTGAATTGATTCAATCTTTGCAGGTTAGTCTAACCTGGATAGGCTAAATCAGTTCTGTAACCAGACAGACATTCCATAAATGTAGGCACATTCCTGCAGTGGCTCAGGCTAGAAGCTGGGGGGAGGGGGGATTGCTAGAGCAGCCCTCCTTTCCTCAGCATGAAATTGCCTGGAGACATGAATGGGGGAGTGCAGAAAGATAGCCCTGCACTCACCCGGGTTCCTCCCAGCTAGAGCCTCCTTCCTGGTCTTGTAGATGCCCAACTCATCAGGAGGTGCTACTTCACTGTCAAGGCAGCTAGGATCTGGAACCAACTTCCAAGCAAAGTGGTGCTGGCTCCTACCCTGGGGGTCTTTAAGACAAGGCTAGACAATTACCTTGCTGGGGTCATTTGAACCCAGTAGTCTTTCCTGCCATGGCAGGGGGTCAGACTTGATGATCTGCTCAGGTCCCTTCTGACCCTACTAACTATGAAACTCATACAGAGGGAGGAGGAGGTTAACTAGGAGGTCCTGGGGCTTGGTGGGGCCATGGACAAAGAGTGTATAAAAAAAATAGGTGTGGGGATAAGTGCAGCCAGAGTGACAGTAAAAGGTTGTGGAGTAGACAGAAAAGGGGCTACAATCCCAACTCAAGGTAGCCATGTGCTAGGGTCTCCCTCTGTTGACAAAAGGCACAGGTGTCAGGGGTGTTCATAAAGTGCACCAGACACACACTCATGGCAACAGCTCTATAAGGGAAGTGTCAGCTTGGGTCCTCTCTGGGTCTTGGGATCAGGGTGAAAAACAGATTTATACACCTGGGACCCTTGCCCTTGGCCTTACCTAGGATGTCCTGCCACTTGTTGCGTACAAGTACAGGTTGATGTAGCATGTGGAGCACAAGAATGTAGAAAGCTGGTGGAGATAATCTGTTTGGCAGTAAAAAAAACTGGTATCCTCTAGCCTGCTAAAATGGTAGGGCACAGAGCTCCCTGAGGCGGGCTGAAGCAGTGGTCCCATGAGTAGCTCTGAAGAGCTAAGGGATACCAGTAGGCAGGGACTGCCCTTGCACAAAACCTGATCAGTATAGGTGATGGCAGTGGACAGCAGGGCAGCCTTTATGTCCTAAATTAAGGACCAGGTAGTAAGCAGCAGGAAGTATGCAGCATAGGGAGCTCCATGTGTCAGGCCAGCCCAGAGGAAGCTACCCACCCCTGCCTAGCATAGTCCAGGAGGCCCCCCATATGATTGGTGTTAGCCAGAACCATCCCCCAGTGCACCCAGGGTACCATCACTGGTACCAACAGCTCCAGGTTTTTCAGGGTGGGCTTGGCAAAGAGGTCAGGGTGACCATCTATGGGAAATCAACCAGTAGATCCCCAGATAGAGCACCATAAGATGTTTTAGAGTACAGGTGGGAATAAGCCAACCACCTTTACCCATTTGACCCAGGCAAAGGAGGCCACTGAGTATATGGATTGGCAGGCCTCCACCTGTGCCTGGTTGCCTGGGTCCTGGATGATAAAGTTGGGTTCTTGAGAACCAGCCCTGCCACCCTTTTGCACATGTGGCAGAGGAAAGCTCAAGGGTGATGGTGTAGAGATGACCTGACAGCAGACAGTCTTGATGAACTTCTCACCCAAATGGGGTGGACTACGTCAGCTTCTACAGGCCCTTGGGCTGGGGGAGGGAGCAGCATGAGGAATGGCAGGGCAAATGGTGTGGGGGGGAGGGGCTGTGCAGGGTCCATTTCTTGGTCGGAAAGTTTTTTGGTGGGAGACCCTGCCTGTACTGGGGCCACAAGACACACTGGGGTGTGTGGAAAAGGTGGCTTGGAGGAGGGCTAGCGGAGATGGCTCAGGCACTGGGTGGTGATGGTGCCTTCCCTGGGGCCTTTGCAAAAAAACTCTTCCCCATCCGGGCCCAATGACCCAGGGTGGTTGGAGGATACAAGATCTGCTGCTGGACCATCCTAGGGGTGGCTGGGGCTGAGGCCTCAGCACCTGTAGTAGTTTGGGGTATATCATAATCAGAGAAGTTGGGGGTCTCCTCCAAGTGTTTCTCTACTGCAGGATGGCCACACCATCCCAGGCCATTGTCTGTGGTGGCACTAGATAGCTTCTTTATTTTTCTCAGTAATAGGATTCCTGGTGCAGCTCAGGAGGTGGTGGGCATGACCTCAATGTCAGCCCTGCCCTTGGGTAGTCAGAGGGGAGCATCCTCCATATCAGAGGGTACAAGCTGCACTTAAGCCTTAAGCTTAACCTTGCTCTGGGCAGCAGATTACTGCACATATAGGACCAGCACCTTATCAGGCTCAGGGTGGCCAAGGGAGAGGTTGGTCTGTGATGCTGGGAGTGATATGGGCTAGGAGGGGATGTTGACTTGACATATACCAGATCAACACCTATGATCCTAATATTGTGCTGACAGGAGGGCATGATACAAAATTATATACACACACACAAACTACACAAACACCACTATGAGTTCACACACACGTACACATACACAAACACACACTTTTGTGGCTGTGTGTTAACACTGGGGGGCATTGAGGTAACTTGGTGCTTGGGGTCACTTAAGGTCAAGTGGCACCAGGGTTACTCGAGGTCAATATACCCCAGGGTTACTTCGGGTCACTTAGGGTTGGGGTTACTTGGGGTTACTGTGGCCCCTGGAGTTACTTAAGGTTACTGGCACTTGAGGTTACTTAGGGTTAATTAGTGTTGACTGATCAAAAGAAAAATCTGAAAGCTGGCAGAGTGGAGGAGCAATGCCGGTGAGAAGCTGGCACAGAGACTGGAGCTGGAGCCAGAGCAAAGAGACTACAGGGGAGCCGAGAGGTACATGGGGAGAGAAGCTGGGGCTGGGGGAGGAGTTGGGCACCAGAGAGGGGCTGTGGAGGGAGCCAAGGGAGACTGTGGGATCTGGGAACTGGGTCGGGGGGCCAGGAGTCGGGTCAGGGAGTCTGCAGGGGAGCTGGGAGAGACTGCAGGTGCTGGGAGCCGGATCAGGGGGAATAAGAAGAGGCTCCAGGTGCCAGAGCTGAATTGGGGAGCTGTGGGGCAGCTGCAGGTAGCCGGGAGCCAGATCCTGTCTCTGGGTGCCAGGGGCTGGAGAGGGGCTGCTGGGGAAAGGCTGTGGCGGGGGGAGCTCTGAGAAGGACCTACAAGTGCCAGGGGAGCTGTAGGGGGCTCCAGGTGCTGGGGGGGGCTCTGGGTTCTGGGAGCTGGATTGGGGCTCTGGGTGCCAGGAGCTGGAGAGGGGCTGCTGGAGAAGAGGCTCTGGGTGCTGGGGGACTGGGAAAGAAAGCCAGGAGCTGGGTAGGAGGTGACAGGCAGAGCTGGGAGGAACTGGGCCAGGTGGAAGATCAAGGAAAGAAGGCAGGAGTGGTGGGACACAAGTGGGAATGGGGAGAGAGACAGGGAAGATCAGAGAGAGCAAGCAGAGATGGCAGAACAGAAATGGAAAGCTGGGTGATCAAGGAGGAGGAAGAGGAAGCTGGGAGACCGAAGAGAACAGTCAGGAAGAGCCAGGAGCCAGAATTAGCCAAAGCTGGGGAAGGAAGCCAGAAAGCGGCGGTGGCAAGCCGGGGCTGGGAGACTGCAGGAGGACACAAATGGGAACAGAGAGAGACAGATTGGGGGAAGGGGAAGAAAGCAGAGGCAATGCTACACAAGTGGGAACAGAGAGACAGAGATCAGGAAGATGGCAAAGGTGTTACGACACAAACAGAAGAGATCAGGGAGAGAAGGCAGACAGAGACAGGGACTGAGGAGAAGGAAGACGTGGAGGACAGAGGGCTAGAGCTGGGAAACCAAAAAGTAGGGCCGGGAGGTCAGCAGAGAGGGAGAGAAAGCCAGAGCCGGGGGAGATAGAGGTGGCAGAGAGGAATGAAGCCCAGAGGGAGGTCAGAGTGATGGTGATTTAGTTGGGAGCCTGCAGCAAGACAGAGACCAACTTGGGATCAAGAATATCAGTTTTATTAGACAGGCAATGTACTATACAGCTCACAAAGTTATTGGTTCCTACATACACACACACACACACACACACACACACACAGAGGCACTCACATATGCACCCACACAATGGTAGCAGGAGAGAAAAAAGGCTCGGTGGAGGGACTGAAATCAAAGTGTGTAGGGACAGAGTCCAGGTCCTTTGCCTGGGGAAGGAAGGTGCTACCTATCCTGAGCTGTGAGTTGATCCTCGATGGCCAGTCTGGGTCTTTTCCAGCAAGGTGTTGTCCAGAGGGGGTCACCGGTAGGGCCTCTGAGTGGATAGGTGGTGTGGCACAGTGCTGATCCAGATGGAGAGGGCATCTCAAGGAGGTCACACTCTACCACCCTTTTTATAGGCGTGGGCTACCTGTGCCTTCTATGGGAGGGACATGGCCAGGCAAGGACAGTTCTGCTCAGATGCCTATGTGCAGATCCAGGTGTCCTCATTATCTGGTAGGACACAATGGTGGGGCTGGTTATTTCTGTAGGGTCTTTGTCATCCAAATGTTGGGTTCCTGTACGCTCTTTGTCTTTCAAATGCTGGATTTCTGTTCTGTTCCTGGGTGATGTCTGTGGTTCATGGGTGAGTCAATGCAAGGCAATGGTTTGGACATTAAGTTGATTATTCAGTAGAGGCCCGATACCTTTGTTCCTCAAGCACCCTCATTCATTCCCATTCATTCAGGAGCCAATTTACATGAAACTGGTTAGACATGAGTCACAGTTACAACATAGGTTACACCTGGGCAGAGGACACAAGATGGAGGCTTTACATACAAAATGGAAACTTAACATTACTTGACGTTACTTTACAGACATAGGCCTAAATCATATAAATTCAATATAAATCAGTAAAAATCAATACAAACATAATAGAATACTATTTACAATTATATAAGGGGCTTCTTACTATAAGGAAGTATAAGAATGTATCTTAGCTTACCTAGTACTACTTGCAATCATTTATAAGGGACAAAGAGAGCAAAGGGAAAGTGGGGTTGCTACAGGGATAGCAGTAGTGGTAGGGTAGTGGGGGCAGGTGTGACCTCCCTCACCTTCCTCTCTTATCTGTGCTCCAGAGCCCTGCGACACTACTGGTGGCTGTGGTATGGGGTCACCTGAGCTTGCAGGGGGACTGAGGTGCTTGTACTGGGACTGAGGTGCCAGGAGTACCCATGGCATGCCTCGCCTTGGTAGGGGCCTGCAATGCACCCCTTTGCTATGCCTCCCGGCACTGGAAGCACCTAACCTCCCCTGCCCCATAGAAGTTCCTGTTGGCAGACCCCTGGAAGAGGACTATAAAGGCTAACCCCACCTCTGCCACCAGCTGGATAATGATTTGGTGGCAGAAGGATTGGATGTGGAAGAGGCTGGGGTGCCAGCACTGCAGCAGGAGATTAATGACCAGGGAGAGGACACTTCCCAGGCCCTCCAAAAAGGGCATGAGGGCTGAGATATGGTGATGGGGGGGGGGGAGGTACAGGGCTGAGGACCATCCAGCTCCCCAGATCTTGCAGGGGCTCAAGGGGGACATGCTTTTCTCCCACTGACAGCCCCTTCTGTATCACCTCTTGCATTGCCTCCCTGGCAATGAAGAAGACTCTCTTGCCACAGTGTCTAGAAGCTGCCATGATCTTTTGGGCCCCCACTGCCCAAGTAAGCACCCACACGTATGTTTCAAAGGGGGAGTGCTCTATCTTAGGTGTATAGATGCATGTCCCATGGTGTCTGCTGATGGCAGATTACTTGAGATAGTGTGAACAGAAGTGATGGAAGACCTGGGCTCTGAGCCTGCAGGTTTCCCTGGAAGAGAGCAAATACAAAAAGACACAGATACTCAATGCATTATTAACCTCATTCTTCATAGGCAAAGTCAGCTCCAGGGCTACTGCACCTGTCAGCACAGTTTGGGGAGGAGGTGAGCAGCCAGCAGTGTTAAAGAACAGGTTAGGGACTATTTAGAAAAGCTGGACATGTACAAGTCCTTGTGGCTAGATGGAACGCAGCTGAAGGTACTAAGGGAGTTGGCCAATGTGATTGCAGAGCCACTAGCTATCATTTTTGAAAACTTACGGTGATTGAGAGAAGTTCTGGACAATTGGAAAAGGGCAAATATAGTATCCATCTTTAACAAAGGGAAGAAGGAGGATCCAGGGAACTACAGACCAATCATCCTCACCTGGAAAAATCATGCAGCAGGTCCTCAAGGAATTTATTTCTAAGCACTTGGAGGAGAAGAAGATGATTAAGAACAGTCAGCATGGACTCACCAAGCAGAAGTCATGCCTGACCAACCAGATTGCCTTTTATGATGAGTCCACTGGGTCTGTGGACCTAAGCAAGGCTTTTGATACAGTCTGCCACAACATTCTCACAGGCAAGCTAAGGAAGTATGAGTTGGAGGAATGGACTCTTAGGTGGATAGAAAACTGACTGGAACATTGGGCTCGGAGGGTAGTAATCAACGGCTCAATGTCTAGTTGGCAGCCAGTAACCAGTAGAATGCTCTCGAGGTCAGTCCTGGGGCTGGTTTTGTTCAATGTCTTCAACAACCTGGAAGACTGCATCGAGCGCACCCTCAGCAAGCTTGCAGATGATACCAAGCTGTGGGGAGTAGTAGACATGCAGGGGGTTAGGGCTAGGATTCAGAGAGGCCTCGACAAATTGCAGGATTGAACCAAAATACATCTCATGAAACTCAGTAAAGACAAGTTCAAAGTCTTGCACTTAGGATGGAACAATCCCATGGACTGGTACAGGCTGAGGACCAACTGGCTAAGTAGAAGCTCTTCAGAAAAGGACCTGGGGGTTACCATAGACAGTAAGCTGAATATAAGCCAACAGTATGCCCTTGTGAAGAAAGCTAATGGTATACTGGACTGTATTAGTAGAAGCATTGCCAATAGCTCAAGGAAATTGATTCTCCTCACCCCACCCCCATTCAGCACTGGTAAGGTCACATCTGGAGTACTGTGTCCAGTTTTGGGTCCTCCACTGCAGTTTTGGGCCCCCCACTGACACTGTGATGGCAGATAATAGAACAAGGAGCAATGGTCTCAAGTTGTAGCAAGGGAAGTTTAGGTTATATTGTAGGAAGAATTTTCTCACTGGGAGGGTAGTAAAACACTGGAACAAGTTACCTGGAGAGGTTGTGGAATCTCTGTCCTTGAAGGTTTTTAAGACCCGGCTAGACAAAGCCTTGGCTGGAATGATCCAGTTCGTGATGGTTCTGTTTTGATCAAGAGGTTGGACTTGATGACCTTCTAAGGTTCCTTCCAACCTTAATTTTCTATGATTCTATAATTCTATGACAGCAATTTCAAAGCTTATCCCTTGCTCTCTAAAGCAGTACTTTTTAAAGTTCAATAGAGAGTTATTAGTTTCCTTGGTCATTGTAGATGGCCCCAGGCCAAGCAGCCACACCGGGATGGAGCCTAAGTGCCACACACTCACTGGGTGTCTTACTCCCCTATTTTCATATCTCACCCACTATGATTAGATCTGACTGAAAAAGGTGTCAGGAAGTGGTACCTGATTGTACAGGGTTTGCTCAGATTGGTGTGAGCTCCAATGTCTGAGAGTCTTCCGTGGGGCTCCACCTCCCCTATGCTCCACCCCTTTCTTGTTGGTTCTTGGAGTAGACATCTGGCCTGACTAGGTATCTGGCTTTGTTGTTAAGCAGAAAGGTCCATGATGGAGGAAAACTGTCCAACCCGGGGTCAGCATACATTGGCTGAGCTCGCTGATCTTGCCAAAGTTCTGCAGCCAGTGGCATCCAGCCTGCATAAGAAAATGAACAAACTAACATAACTTAAATCTTAGTATCTGTGCTTGCTTCCGGCCTTGGCTTGGCCCAGCAGCATATCTTGGCTGCCTTTCTCCAGGCAGTCAGGACTCTTCAGAGTTTGCCCTTGCTAAAAGCACAATCCAAGGAGGGTAGTAAATCCAAGGGACCTGACCCGTCCTGGGCCAAGCCCCTTGGGTAATCTGGGACCACAGGTATTACAAACCCCTGTGAAGCCCCCAAAGGTACCTGACCTCCTGAAGATGAATATCAGTCAGGGTTCTGTAGAAAGAGAGCTGGTGTCATCCTGGTCCATGATCCCAAATACTCTATTCTGGGAGGGTCGTGGTGTGGGCCAGTGCTTATGTTGGTGTTCCCCCAAATTCTAGGTGGTGTTGCCTTATGCAAAGAGTTCCAGGTTAGTCTGGGCCAACATAGATCCCTGCTGGCTCCCACATGTTCCATAGCTGCTGCTAGGTATTGAGAACTCCAGGGGGGCTCATTAGTCCCTGAATCTCTGACTTCTGGGCCTTGGGCAGTACTTTCTGTGCCAGCTGCTTGCCCTCTTCTCAGGCTGGGGCCCATGTCCATTTGGAGCTGGGGTTCCAGCTCTGACCCCAGCCTGGGGGGAGAGCCTGGGGAGAGCCTGATGCTCACCAGCTGCCCATTGTGCCCAGGGAGTGGTGGCACAGTGGAGCACACTGGTGGTTTGGGGCCTTGCCACTTTTCTGTGGGCTCAGCTGGGAATTTACTGGTTGGGAAGCTGGCCAGCAGCCATCACGTTGGTGTGTTTGGGGCTCATCTGGGTCCCTGATATAATCATCTATATTGTTTAACAGTTTATTTGTCTATAATGCAATTTGTCCTGTCTAGTCAGAGCATGTAAGTCATCCTTCCTATCATCTACTCTTTGCCTTTACTGATACAAAGTTACAACAGCTGTCAACTTTTTAAAATTTCCCTTTTTCCTTGAGAACTGCTTGTTTTTCCTCAAGAAATAGAAAGAAAAGCTTTTCTAGAAATCATTTAAAAGATCAGAATTCAATACCATACACACATTAAGCTATAGTATATAAAGGTGTCCTTCGCTTTATGCAGTAGATGTGGTCCTGAAAAACTGCACATAACTCAAATTCACATAAAGGAAAGCCACTTTACAGGGTAACAAAGAGGGATACCTTCCAAGACCTTGACTGCATCGGCAACAGGTAAGTCTTCTGGGGCCAGGGTGATGACGGGCTCTTTCTGGCTCTTCGTTGCGGGGTGCTGAGCTGGACTGCACTTGGGGCAAGTGGTGGTGGTGCTGGGAGGGGGGCTATGGGAGGGGCTTCACCCACCCCAAAATTCATCGTAGCCCCCATCTAGACCTCCCCCCAGTGCTGCCACTGCCTGCCCTGAGTGCAGTGCAGTTCAATCCCCATCCTCCTCTGGGAACAGCCTCACCCAAGGGTTGGGGTGAGTGGGGCCTCGATCTGCCCCCCCCCCCCCGGTGCTCATGAGGGAGGGAGTGGGGCTGGGGCAGGCACTGCACAGCTGGGGTGGGGCACAGAATGGGGGGGTGTGGCTCCTGCTGCTATGGGCTGTTACTGTGGGCTGGAGCCAGGGGGCCGTGCCAGGCTCTTCCCAGTGGGGGGGCTGAGCTGCACTGTGCTCAGGGTGGGTGGTGGTGGTACTGGAAGGGGGCTTGTGGGGTGGCTGCAGCCCCCCCATAGCCTTGCTGGGGCCTCAATCTGCCCACCCATGGCCCTTTCCCCTCCCCCCACAGACTTACCTGTAGCCAGTTGCATAAGAATGAATTTATCTTGCATATAACAGTATAAAAAGGTCATCGTATAAATGGAAATTCACACACGCTGAACCCACATAAAGTGAGGGAAACCCGCATTTGCTTTCTTGCCATGATACAGTGGTCAGTAAAATTACATAATATGTATTCTTGTCTACCTGTGTGGTGTCTTTGACTTGATGTGATCCCTTTGGTCACATGCTACAGAACAACATTTATAAATAAAAACTTGCCTGCTTGTTTTCAAAGGAATCCTTCTATATGGCAGTGGTCTCCAAACTTTTTTGATCGCACACACCTATCAGTAAAAAATTTTTGAGCACACCCCCCCAATATATGTGGAACTCCCACTCTTCCCTCAGGATACCTCGTGTACCGTATGTGACACATGACCATCTGACATACGGACTGAGTAAGGGCGCCAGTGTCAATCCATATATTAAATATTAGTAAAGCTTAATTTCTTTCTTATTTTTTTAGATAAAAAATAAATAGAAATAGAAGTTCTAATATTTTCTTCCTGCACTCCAATGCACGCACCCCACTCTGGAGACCACTGCTATATGGGATGCCAAAAAAAAACATTCACTAGGGCTTCCGTGCATGGAGAACAAATAATTTGCAGAAAGAAAAACAATACATTGTTTGGGAAAGACTGAATCTTTTGCTTTCTTTGAGTTTTTATTCATGACTCATACATCCATTTTTATGTTTCTCTTTGTTTCTTCTTAGGTAAAATAAACTTCAAAAAGGTCAGAATTTCACCCAAAATTCTGAATCCCCCATTTTCAAACATATTTTGATTTTGTAAGATTTGGCAGGTTTGCGAGTGTTTCTGGCAGTTCCTATGTGGGCTCAGAACAGAAATCACCCAACTCTTCCTATAGCACTTCTCATTACAACCACTGAACCAATCCTCCAAAACCAAGAATTAATTGAAAAATATAAGGTTTCAAAAATGTTTGGATTGAATTCATTTCAGAATTGGAACAGAGGTGTATCTGGATGCTTGAGCTCCCTCTTTGGCAGCTGCCCATGTGGAAGTATCATTGGCTGTGATGCTGGTAGCATAGTGGTTGTCAAGCCAATGTATTCACTACCCACTTCCAGGGTCACTGCCCAGAGCTGGTGCTGGTCCAGTTGCCCCCCTTTCTACACTGCTAGTATTAGGTTGAAAACTCTAGCTAGATTATATAGTGACCAGACAGAACTATTAATATCAATGTCATAATACAAAATCCTATTAGCTTTAAAGGATACAGGAGCAGGTTTTCTGTTTAAAGCAGTTAATTATTTTTCCCCATATGATCAATAATTTGAGGCCCTTAGTTCCTTGTACAGTCAGATCCTTAGTTCATATTTTTGACAGCAAAAGCAGTAAACTTTATGAACGCAATTCTTTAGTCATGTACCTACATCAAAATCAGTGGACTTTTACGAACAAAAAATCTGACTCAGTATCTTTTGGTTTCGGCATCCTTTGAACCCACGTAGTAATTAGTATTGTAAAAAATGGTCTACCTGTAGCAGTTTATTTTCCTCCTTTTACATTCTGCACCTATAAAAACAAGACATAAGCCATGAGAAGGAAAAAAAACATTTTCGTCTTTTGCAGTTTCTCCCCTCCTACCCACAAAACATGGAATTTCACAAGATGTCACAAAGAATAAAATCATTTTTCTCTGAAGCATTTCCCATAACCTGTGACAGTTTTGAAGCAAGAAAACATGTCATTCTACCTTGCATTGAATTTTTGAATGCAGCTGTTGTGAAAATACTATTTCTCTTGCCGAGATACGAAAACAATGAAGGTTTTGCAGAGCTCTAAGAATAATTCGATAATAGGAAAATTTATTACTGGTAAGAGAATTTGATGTGATTGTTACTAGTGGGATACACATCTCAAAAACATTGCCATCTCCTGCTTTCTTTGTGCACCCAGAAGTCCTATTGACTTAACAACCAAAAATTTGGAATGTAGGAAGTGCCAAAACAGGCTCTGTTAGTACCGCCAGGGCATATTTCCATCTTGACAATACATAATAACCATTTTTAGCAGGTCAGGTTCCCATTAAATACCCATTGCAACTTGACTTTTGGCAAAATATGTAGTTTTACAAGGGAAACAAAAGCTGCAATTCTCTAAATGAAAGCGGAGAATATATGGAGCTTAATGTGGCTTTTCTTGCCAAAGATGATTGGTGAAGCCCATCTATTAAGCTTTATTTATTTAGTAATTGTGCAGCGGCTTTCCAATTCCATGCTGACTTCTAGAAATGAAGACTTACAATGATAATGTGCAGTACATTGAGTGTTTTTTCCTCTCACTGCCCATTTCACGTGATCAGGCATGAGACTGGCCTTTGCCCCAGCCCAGATTGGAATGCTAGGGAGGTTATTTCCTCATTGCTTTTCTTCTCTGCAAAACACTGTTGTGTTTGTTCACTGAAGATGCCTTTTTGCACGTGATGTCAGAACAAAAACAAGCAGCCTATGCCACAGCTGCATCACACTCTCTATTTTTATATCACCTATGGCTATTTCCATGTGTAGCTCATTTTTAGAGATAGGAATAAGATGTAGATTTTGAATCAAGGCCCAGATCAGAATTGTTTCCAAGTCTGGGGGGAATTCTGATGTGGGGATTTGATCTTAGCTTCTCATTATAATGAGCTTTTTCTGTGAGGTAGGAGAGGCAGACCTCATTTTGTCTTCATGTATTGTTACATCATCCAGGCCAATATAAATACATGCACATATAAAGAGTAGTCTGATTTAGTTTAAGATTGATTTGCTTCCCTTTCTTTGGAATAAGTGACCCTTACAAATGAAAACATGCTCTTTCTATCATCCCATTTCAATACTTGTCTGAAAGTAGAATGCAGTTTCACAAACTCTTGTTTAAATTGTTTTTGGTTACATCTATATGACCTTCACAGTGAGCCTGAGAGCACTGCCAGATAAACCCCACAAACAAAACCCCCCTGCCTGCTGAACACATGCCCAAAGCAACCAGTTGAGCTATATGGAGGGCCTAAGCAAACCTGAGCATATGCCCAGGTCTTGAGATCCTGAGCATAATTCTGGGGCATGCCCTCAGGACAACAACCAAGCCCTCTATCCAGCCTCACCTGTGGGCTTGGACATGCATAGAGCAACTATGTGTGTGTAGGAGTCTTATTCCTTGATGATTTTCTCAGGCTGACTTCATAAGTCATATAGCCTTCATGAACTGTTTTTCCCAAACCTTTTCTCCTCAGCTTCAATTTCAACATATTTGAACTCCCTTGTCCATAAGCTATGGTCACTGTTCCCTCCACCTTAACAATCTTTCATTAGTCTATTTCTCAGTAACCCATATTGGCGCCTTAGAAACCAGAGAATCCTATTTTATTCTATAAAACTGATAGGGCAGGTTTGCTGCAGTCTTTTCCTTTTCCCCAATGGTTCAGATCTTATATCCACAATTTATTCTCAACAAAATTACTATGTATTTGAGTACAGATAAGGTAGGTATCAAGCAAATATTTTATTAGTTGTCTGCAAACCATAGGACACAAATATTGATCTCTGTAGATTCTCTTCCAACCATTATCTGGATGTAATTTTAGTTGTCCAGCACAAACAAAACCATTTTGTGTTAGGTCTTATCAACATCACTGCCTTTTTTTCCAAACCTCTTAAATCAGCATTCCTGCCTCAGTGATTACAGATATTCCTGATAGGAACAACTGTGGGCCTTATTACACACTAACTTTGGGTGGCTCCTGGAGCTCTGAACCCTTGGATTGTCCACACAGTAACACCATTAGGCAGCTGAAATCAGTTGTTATGCGACTCAAAGTTGCAGCACTTCAGGGCAGAATTATTTCTGATCTTCACAACCCAGAGGTATACACACAATGCAAGCTAGTCCTCAAGGAGGTCTATACAGCAGTGGTTCTTGTAGGGAAATGATTAGGAAAGCTAAGGCAGTTACTGAATTTAAGTTATCCAAAGGAGTCAAGAACAATAAGAACTCCTTCTTTAGGTATCTAGGGAGCAAAAGAAAATCAAATGGAAGTGTGGGACCCCTGCTTAACACCTTGGGACAGCTGGTAACAGACACTCGGGGGAAAAAGTGAACTCCTGAATGCCCACTTTGCTCCAGTATTTCACCAGACCAAGGGAAAAGACAAGCAAGATAAGAATCACAGAGGATACTGAGCTGGTGCAAAACCAACTAGAACAGCTAGACATTTATAAGTCAGCAGGACTGGATGGACTTCACCTGAGAGTGCTGAAGGAGCTGGCTGAGGTCATTGCAGAACCCCTGGCAAAGCTCTTTCAGAAATTGAGGCGCACGGGGGAGATCCCTGAGGATTAGAAGAGGGCCAACATTGTGCCCATCTTCAAGAATGGGATGAGGGAGGACCCGGGTAACTATGGGCCAGTCAGCCTAACTTCCATCCCAGGGAAAATCCTGTAAAAACTCATTAAAGAATCTAGGTGCGAGGTGAGGGACAAGTGAAGCATAGGGAATCATAGAAAAATAGGCCTGGAAGGGACCTTCCTGCTCACCAGGCCTCTCGTGGTAAGTCGCATCTCTGCAGATGCTGCATAGAGAAGGTTTCTAGACTTCTAGGTATGACTACTGCAAACTCCAAGCTATCACTAAGCCAATCAACGTTTGTGGGGCTCAAAACACAATGTATAACAAGGCCCACTAGCCTTCTGACATAGACATTTCAGACTTCATCACTATGCTTCTACCCTCCCCTAAGGCTGATTTTGTAGACAGAACAAGCAAGAGGATCTTCTTCACACAAGAGAATAAGGATTAAAGCAGAGGCACATTTGGCTGAAGACAAGAAGCTACATTTTTACATCCTAAGGTCAACCTATGAGGTGTTCAAAACCTAACTTCAAAAGCCTGGAGTGACTACTCTGTTTTGCATATTTGTTGGTCTGTTGGAAAGATGGGTACGGACATGGGTTGCTGGTTCTCGAATAATCAAAAGACAGCTAAACATCTACCCCATTAAATACCCTCCACATAGGAACAATGAGCTACACCACAAGTCACAATCAAAGCTTGTACAGCTTTTCAAGGAACTTATGAAAGCAAATCAGTGGCCAGATACTGACCAATATGGCAGGCAGAAGGAAGCTAATTATAGTGAGAAAGTGGAGGTCCAATTTTTGTGATACTTTGCATTTACCTAGTACCTTTCAGTCAAGGATCTTACTACATTATAGATATAAATTAATTAAACTTCACAATTTTCCCCCTGTCCCCACATAACCATCAAGACAAACTGTCTTTACAAAGACACCTGTCCTTACTAAAAAAAAAAAGTGTTTTTATTAAAGAAAAATGAAGGAGGGGATAAGAATTGTCAGACATAAGGTTACTTATGCTGCAGTCTGTGCAACACCAAATCTTTGGTGTGTTTTCCACATAAAACACTGTTCTAAATGCAAGTGGATCTGTAACCTCAGAGATTAATAAAAAAAATCCTTTTCTTTGGTTTGTTTGTTGTGGTTGCTTTTATTCGGATGATGAAAATAGAACAAAGCAGACTATGTTCAAACAGCAGTTATTCAGTAGTCTTTACAGATATTGTCTGAATCTAATTGGATTTTAATGAAATGATATTTCCTTTGTGATAAGTACATAAAAATTATGTTTTTAATTAACATCACAAGGTATAAGCTATAGATACCAACCCTCAGCTGAAATAATATTACTTTAATGTTTGCTTCATTAAAAAAAGGACAGAAGTAATAACAACGTAGCAAGAAACGTGTGTAAACTAACCGGACAATGATTAGTGCTGAACCCTTTTCATCCCAAGAAACTCAGTAATTTTCATGATGTCTTTTTCATTTTCTACCACTCACTTCACTGGTTATGTTTAGCCGTGAAAGAGTTTACAGAATTTATTTATAAATTCATTTTAGGGGGTTATTAGAAATGAAATGTCAATGTTCTAGCTAGAATGCAAAGTAAACTAGATTTTTCAAAGCACAATTAAATATGATAAGAAAAATTAAAAAGAAAACCTATTTGGGAGCAATCATGTCCAAACACAATTAATGCCTGATGTCTCACATTGTTGGTACCCTCTGGGCAATTAGAGCAGATATTGATGTGCTATAAGGGATTTCTATCTTTTTTGGAAAAATGTTAACTGTGATGCATCCCACCCTCCAAGTGGCTAGTGAAGATGGGCATCCCATGAAAAATAATACAAAGAATAATGGCCTTCAGGTTTTTGGGGGGACAAAGAATATAGTATCACCCACCTGGTATTGGATAAGGTGAAAAGGTAAGATTTGGTATGTTTTTATTCCCTGAATTAACATTAAAATCATGGAAGTACTGGAGTTTTAAAAGAAAGAGGTGGAGGTGGCAGAAACTGAAGAGGAATGGAAAGATTGTTGGTTGTCCTTAGCACCTCTGAAGGTCTACCCACTCCATGGGTATTAGCCTGAGAGGGGGAAAAAAACAGCTTCTACAAAGGCTCCACTACTCCCTGTCCTGCACAAATGATTGTGATTTGCAGGCAGAAGGTAATAGGAAGAACTTTGTTGACAATTTTCTAACACAATAGATAGAAAGTAAAGACAGAACTGCTAGTAGATTTTTGTTCCCCTACAGCCGGGGTGGCCATCCTGTGATACATATGCCACAAATGGCGTGGGCACACTCTGTGTGTGGCATACCGCCAGAGGCAGATTAAGGTTTATTGGGGCCCTAGAAAAAAACAAATTTGGAGGCCCCCTTCCCCCACAGGAACTGGACTCCAGCAGGAGGAGGGGCAACTTCCCCTCTTAGTGCTGCCACAGCGAAGGGTGGGGTGGGCCTCTGTGTCCCTCAGGGGTGGCTGGTGGACCTGGCTGGGCTCGGGGGGCACATGCATGCCTCTCCTCCCAGCTCCCCACTCTCCCCTCCTGCTACAGCCAGAGTGGAGCCCTGTGGGGTGAGAGTGGATGCAGGCTGCCCACTGCAGGCTCAGGACTCTCTGCCTTGCTACCTTTGCCCTGGGGGTACTCTCACTCCGTCATGCACATGGACACACACACACACACTTGTGTGCGTGCTCTACTCTCACTCACTCTCTGCACATGGACACATATGCACTATCCCTGCCATGAACACACACACACACACACACTTTACCCTCACTTTACCACCCCCATCCCCGCTGGCTGTTCCTCTCTGTAGACACTTCTCCTCTCCACTGCACTGCGCCCCCAGCGCGAAGGCTTTCCTGGGAGGTGGTATGCAGGGGGAGTGGGGAGCAGAGCCTGGGGCACAGGGACATGGTAGCAGGGCACAGGGGCAGTGCAGGGGTCAGTAGCCACCCTTCTTTCTCCCTGTGCCCCCTGGATGAGCCACCCATAGCTCTGTCTTTCTCCCCACCCTGGCCCTGGGTCCCCCAGCCCCTCCCCCGCTCCCTCCTTCACTATGTGGACCTTGATCTCCTCCCCCCCATGATCCTGCCCCCCACCATTAGACTTAACTACAGATCACTGCCTGGTTGTGTTCCTAGCTACTCCCCAAGAAGGACCCCTTGCAGGCTAGACTACTGCCCAAGGAGTAGTCTTCAAGGAGAAACCTGCCATTTCCAAAGAAACCCAGGCATGACGGGGGGGGGGGAGACCGAGACATCTGGGGGCCCCTCACCGGGGCCACTGGGCCTCTGGGCTCCACTTGTCCATGCATTAATCTGCCTATACATGCAACAGATCAGGGAGTCAAGAAGCAGCACAGCAAGAGGTAGGGCAAGAACCAGAAAGCAGAGAAGCAGATCATGCAGGGGAAGGGGATTGGATTGGCACTTGTGGACAGTGCTGGGCTAATTTATGGCACAGTTTCCAAAAACATTGGCCTCCACTGGCCTATAGCATTAAAGGAGATAGAGAAACAGTAATGACACAGAGTCAATTCTGCTCCTGGAGTATTGCAGCTATGGTGTACACTCCAATGAATGCAGTTACACATTCATTAATGCACAATGGTTACTATGCATTTAATATAGTACTTGTATAATCAAGTACTAACTAAATGCACAGTAACCACAGTTATTGTGCAGTAACCCCAGCAAATGCCTTTTTAGAGATGCTACTGCTCAGTAGCCTAATAATACCAAACAGTAGCATGTTAGCACTTTTTGTGCTGTGACGCGCTATTGCACAGTATTATTAGGCTACTACGCAGTTAGTATCTTATGTAGGTGTGCCCAGTATAGTCTAAATGTAAAGTTAATTGAGTATACAATACAGGTGTGCATAAAAATTGCCGTTTAATGAGTACTGTGCAGTATACAAGCAGACAAATGAAGAAAGAGTAAACGATTAATAGGCACATAGATTTTAAGGTGTGATGGTTTATTTATATTTCTGAGGTATTCATTCTGGCAAAGAGTTGAAAATGAGATTTACATCAAAAAAGCTAGGCTAAGTGGAAATGAAAGAGAATCTGTTTTGTTTAAAAGTTTAGACCAAAAGAATCAGACGTACTCTGCTAAGTGTTAGATTACAATAGCCTTACTTACACTGGGCATGTCACTGCTGCTTAGCTTCAACCTTGGGGGCAGCCCTCAGCCAACTTAAGGGCTCTGTTACACGTTACAATTTGAGCTGTATAAATATTGATTGGTGCTAGTGGTAGCTTGGGGTTTGAAGCAGTCACACCATTAGTTTGAAACATTCTTTGACTGTCCTCAACCTGCACAGCTGTGACGTACCACAAAAGATCTAAGGAGCTAGGGCAGGCTAGGAGCTGTAGCTGTGAGTTGCCAATAGAGGGCCAGTGAGCCAAGACAAGCTTCTGTCTCTGCTTTACAGGTGGGGATGGAAGAGAACCTGGGATACTGGAGGACTTCAATTTGAGTGCATCTGTGGGGAGTGGCCATACCTTAATGGAACAGGAACTGGGTACTGCAAATCAGAGATAATCTTGCCCTGAAGTGGTGTAACTTTGAGCTGCACAAGCACTTAAAACCAGTTTAAGGTGTTAATGTGTGAACAATCCCGGGATTAAAAGCTCCAGGAGCCACACAAAATTATTGTGTAACAAGACCCTAAGGCAAATTAGTTGCTCCTCTCTATATATACCTTGTGATCATTGCACATTGTGTTCCCTGTGCCTTGAATATGGCCTTTCTAGGAATCAGCCTTTGGTTTGTCCAATCAACTTGTCTTTCCTGCTGTGAATGGTTCTAACTTAGGCAGTAGAAACAGGAATTAGGGTGAAGAAGGGCTGGAAGTCAAGATCAGGAAGCTTCAAAATTACTGCTGATGAATTTCCTTTTCATGTAGCTGACAGCTGAGGTTCAAGTACACTTCAGAGAGGTTCTGTATAGTAAATTATTTGACTTGAGGCCCCAAATCTTACTGTTCAGAGTCTGGTTGGACTGCCACTGGAGGTCAAGCTACAAGGTTTACAGTATCATAGAATCATAGAAGTAGGGTAAGAAGGGACCTTGTAGATCTTCAAGTCTGAACCCCCGCCTGGGTGGGAGAAAAAACTGGGCTCAAATGAATCCAGCCAGGTAGGCATCAAGCCTCTTCTTAAAGACCCCCAGGGTAGGAGCCAGCACCACTTCCCTAAGAAGTTGGTTCCAGCTCCTAGCCACCCTAACTGTGAAATAGTTCTTGCGGATGTCTGATCTAAACCTACTCTCCAATAACTTGTGTCCGTTATTCCTTGTTATGCCAGGGGGGCGCTAGGGGAAACAGTGTCTCCCCCAAACCCTTCTGGTCCCCCATAGTGAGTTTATAGACAGTCACCAGGTTCCCCCTCAACCTTCTCTTGTGAAGGCTGAACAGGTTCAGGTCCCGCAGTCTCTCATTGTAGGGTCTGCCCTGTTGTCCCCGGATCATGCGGGTGGCCCTCCTCTGGACCCTTTCAATGTTGTCCACATCCCTCCTGAAGTGGGGCGCACAGAACTGGACACAGTACTCCAGCTGTGGCCTGCATTGCATAGAGGGGGAGGATCACCTCCATGGCTCTACTTGAGATGCACCTGTGGATGCACAACAAGGTACGGTTAGCCCTGCCAACCGTGACCTTGCATTGTCGGTCCATGTTCATCTTGGAGTCAATAATGACTCCAAGATCCCTTTCTGCCTCCGTGCTCTCAAGAAGGGAGTTTCCCATTATATAAGTGTGCTGCTGGTTGCTACTGCCCAAGTGCAGCACCCTGCTCTTGTCAGTATTGAAACTTATCCTGTTTATGTTAGTCCACTCCTGTACCCTATCCAGATCTTGCTGCAATCTTTCCCTCCCTACTAGCGTGCTCACCTCACCCCAAAATTTGGTATCATCAGCAAATTTAAACAGGTTGCTTTTCACCCCATTGTCCAAATCGCTGATAAAGAAATTGAACAGCACAGGCCCAAGGACTGAGCCCTGGGGGACTCTGCTACCCACTTCCCCCCAGGTTGAATATGACCTGTCCACCACCACCCTCTAAATATGACCCTTCAACCAATCTGCAATCCATCTGACTGTGTAGGCATCAATGCCACAGTCACCCAATTTTTTAATGAGGATGGGGTGGGAGACGGTGTCAAAGGCCTTGCTGAAGTCTAGAAAGACTACGTCCACGGCAACACCTGCATCCATTGCCTTTGTGACCTGATCTAAAAGGCAATCAGGTTGGTCTGACAGGACCTGTCCCTAATGAAACCATGCCGGTTGCCCTTGAGCATCATCCTTGAAACCGCCCCATCACAGATGTGCTCCTTGAAGATCTTTTCAAAGAGTTTCCCTAGGATTGAGGTAAGACTGACAGGCCTATAGTTGCCCGGGTCCTCTCTCTTCCCTTTTTTGAAGATGGGGACCACGTTAGCTATCTTCCAATCATCTGGCACCTGGCTGGAGCACCACGAGTGCTCGTAAAGCCGTGCCAAGGGCCCTGCAATAACCCCAGCTAGCTCCCTCAACATCCTGGGGTGGAGAGCATCTGGACCCGCTGATTTGAACATGTCCATCCCCTCCAGAAGCTCTCTAACCTGGTCCTCCCCAACCTGAGATCTGGAGGCATTCCCCTCGAGTCCGTCTTGCATCACAGTGGGGGAGTTCCGGTCCCTGCACAAGAAAATGGAGGTGAAGAATCAGTTAAAGAGGTCCGCTTTCTCCTCTGGCGCAACTACCAGATTGCCCAGCGTATTTTGCAGGGACCCCACATTACCTGGTGCCTTCTTCATCCTCCCTATATATTTGAAAAAAGATTTTTTATTATCCTTGATCTTGGATGCCAGTCCTAGCTCTATGTCCACCTTAGCTTTCCTGACAGCTCCCCTACAGGCCCAAGTAGAGGAGGTATACTCCTCTTTGGAGATAGCACCCCCCTTCCACTGGGTGTAAGCTGCCTTTTTGGCAATCAGGCATTCCCAGATGCCCTTGGTGAGCCAGGGGGGCTTTTGGACACTCTCGTACCCCTTGCTTCTTGTTGGGATGATCAGTATGCATGCACACATTTCTGGACAGCCTTAAGACTGAACCTAACCAGAAATATATACAAACTCACTGGGAGAATCTACATGTACAAGCACATTAGCTTATTTTAATGCACATTAAAGCATCACTAAAAATGTGGTCTTTAGATAATGTACGTTAAAATAGGCTAATAAGCATTAAGCATCACGTAAAAACCATGTGAACTTTTACATATGCTCTGGGAGTGGGGGAGGGGCAGCGCTTTAATTAGATTGGCTCTGAGAGCAGCTATGCTTAAAGTGCTGCAGCGTGTCATGTATCAGAGTCCCCACACTTCAAAATGGTGGTGGGGGATCTTGAACTAAATCTCATTCAACGAGCCTTATTTCAAGACCTCACACTGCCATTTTGAAGAGCAGAGACACTGTTTTTGACCTCACCCCCCATTTGATGAACTTTAATTCAAACACATCCACAGCCATTTTGAAGTATGGGGACACTGATATACAAGGCATGGGAGGCTGCTGGATCATGTCAATTACCACACTCCAGAAGACTTGATTAATCAAGTCTGCTCCAGTGCACTAATTACAGTGCATTGGAGCAGCCTCTATGCTTTTGTACAGGCACCCTGTGCTCTTTAGTTAATGCTCATTAAGATAGGCTAATGAACATTTTCCTAGTACCTCACAATGGTACATCTACATGTGCACTTTAATCCTCATTAGCCTATCTTAATGCACATTAAAGTGTCACAAAAACTGTGCCCTTTAGCTAAAGCACATTAAAATAGGCTGATTCACATTTTTCTAGTAACTCACAATAGAGGTACTAGATTTAATGTGCATTACCTAAAGTGCATTAATTGAATGTGTAGATCTACCCTTGAAATAGATTTGATGCACATTAACTAAAGTGAGTTAATGCATGTGTAGATATGCCCAATACTGAGTCCAATGTTAATTTCAATAGAATTACTTATGATGTTGGCACTTCAGGAATCTAAGGGCATTCCATTCAAACCATTGAACATGAAAGGTCACTGTTTCTTTCACAGGGAAACAATGAAGTATCTTAGCATGATTACCTAGACAAGTACTAACCAAACATAAACCTTTTTAGCACAGATAAAATCAGACCATCTTCTTTCAATAGTGGCTTCATTTGGAACTCACTGTGACTCCCATAATTTATTCATACCAAAATGCACTTACCATTATGTATCTTCAGAATCATTATTTGGATTTGTTATACTGTGCCATTTGCTCAAACATTTTATAAACTGCTGTGCAGGTGACAAGTTTATTAAACAAAAGATTATTGTTGCATGTAAAGCATATTGGGCTGCATTCACCAACAGCTTAGTGAAATTCTATAATATTTGTATCATTTGCCATATAATAAGAAGGGTTGCACTTTTTCATTGCTCAGACCCAAAGATCACAAAAGGAAGTATTCTGAAGTTAAGGAAATTTACATCCTAAATATGCTCAGAGCATTACTTTTCAGACATTTCTATTGAGGTGACAATATTCAGACCAGCTATCAAACTCTGGAAGTGTGAGAGATTTGGAGGGTGAAAGGACCAAGGTTTTGCCTGATGCACATAAAACAGCAGGTACTGAAATCAAATCCAGATTTGACCCCTGAGCTAGAAGACAGAAAATGAATCTTCCTGGATGTGAATATAGGAGCAGGGCTGTGGATCTAACTCACTCCATCTCTAACTTAAAGCAAGGTTTTGATCCTGGCTCTTTAAAGATATGTAGTTTTAATCATATAGATCCCATTTTTTTCAAAGTGCACACTCCACATTCAGGACTATATGCATACTAAGAATTTAAAGGGACGGTAGTTGTGTGTTATCCAAAGGAATCTAATGCATTCTAAAGCAGGAATGTCAAACATATGGTGCCTGGGCTGGATTCTGCCCACAAATCTCTCTATCCAGCCTGCCAGGCTACTGCTGGGCACTGGAAGTTATAGGCATGGACTACTGCAGACTCTAGGGCCCTTTAGCCCTGCTGGGCATAGCCATTGTCAGAGGGTTTGGTTCACCATACCACTCTGTGCTTGCTCCTCAGACTACTGCCACTGCCTTGCCTCCTCTCTTGCTCCCCCCCATTCTCTCCCCTCCTCCCCCCCGCCCTGCTGTTGTCAACACTGTGCTGGCCACTGTGGCAGTCCTTATGCCCAAGCTTGAATCCTACCTGCAAGGAGATTACAGCATGGATCTACCCTGAGACCTCAGATAAGTTTTGCTCTCCTGATTTAAAGCATTTTAAAATGACTTTAGCTGAGTAATGTTTTTGCCCTATTTTATACTGTAAGTATTTTTGGAGCAGGATGATGTCTCCTAAAGTACAATGGCACAATAAGCTTGATTTGGATGTCTTCGGTGTAAGATAGCATACTACAATAAGAGCAGTGCTGATGATGATTATGAATACACTATATCTTTCCATCTATGCAGAGTCCTTAAAATGAAAGGGAAAATACTTGTATACAAGTTAAATATTGGTGAAAAAAGCCTTTATTATGAAAAAGTGTGGGAAGGGCTATAGAGTCAATCATTTAGCTTTTCAAGGATTCTTTCTTCAGTAAAACTGAGTTTCATCTATAGGCAGTGCAAGTAGATAGGTATTTATGAGAAAGCAAGAAATAGATAAGTGCCTGAAGGCAGTGAGGAAGTCTGGTCAGTGGTTCTACAAACTAAATTAAATAGCTGAGAGGCTCACTTTAATAACCCCAGAAGAGTCAAAAGACAGAAGCCTAATTTTTATATAGCTGTTTTTGTTAATAAAATTTTAATCTATTATGAATTCGCATTTCTATCTTGACAACAGTTCCAGCAAATGATTTTGAGCAGTATTACAGAGCTCCAGTACTTACTAAGAGGTATAGATAAATAAATAAATTAATAAAATAACTCTTGTTAATAAAGCTTCTTCAAAGCTCTAAACTGTTTTTATCACCAAAAGTCCTCAAGAACCAAGGAGAATACACACAATTTGAAGAACTGTTTATTGAAATCCCCAGTGTACATTCATGGTGTGAGTGAATATAAAAAACAAAAACAAATCACCCTTGTGATTGGTTAAGCTTGTCTGGGAGTAAGAAATGCTAAAAAATAAAGTCACACTTTCAATTTCAGATTTAAAAAAAGATCCTGTTGCATATTGGGGCTGCATACCCATTTTCAAATGATCTTGGAGAATTCTCCTTGGTTAGTTTTCCTGGTAGAAAAATTTACCCTGAGACCCCTGAATAGACATTTGAATGCCAAGCTCCTGTGCAGTGAATGGGCTCCCATACACACATCTCAGCCTACTCTTCAGGCTTCCAAGTCTGCCTGGTGACAGATGACATCAGTGCACAGGGCAACCCTGATTGGCTGACCCAGACTGCCTTGCAGGCTTTGTCTCCCTACAGCACAGTGAAGTGATTGTGAAGGAGCTCCCAGCTTGGCTGGAGCAGCAGAGTCCAGCCCAAGTAACACACCATCTCCCTGGACCCTTATGGTGAGATGAGAAGCAAAGCACACTAGGATGCTGGCATACTGTGCTGTGGCTTCTCAGAGCAGGGTAAGTTTTAAAGACATTCACTCTCCCAGGATAAATTCTCCTGAGAGCCATTTAGCCCTGGTTACTTTTCTCCTGGAGCAGCCATTTTTGCTCTGGGAGAAAAAGACTAAATGTCTGTATAATTGTAGTTGCTCCTGTGGGAGAAACTCAATGTCTGTACATGGCTTGGGATTGCACAATTTTACAACTGAATATTTGGATGAAGTGAATATATTTTCTATCTAAAGACAAACAATGATGTAATGAAGTTGGTAAAACAGTAATACAAAGGACAAAAATATTCTTAAAAAATCCATGCTTCCTAACTGTATTATTACCAGCTTGTGACTCAGCAGAAAGGCATGTGTATCTCAGTAGAGGATTGATTCTACTGCCTTAAATTCATTCATAACACTATCACGAAAGAGTGAGGAAATGACCTTAACATTCACTCTGAGCCAAGAACAGTGTTGATTGTATTTACTCTCATTAGACATTTCTCTTTGCTCCAGACATCATTCATCACATTGAGCACTCATTCCACTGGACTGTTTGTTCCTGGTAAATAGAGAACAAATTTTATGTGGTCTTTCAATACCTCTTGAACAAATGTTCTTTAACTATAAATAAACAAAATGTTATGATTACTGATATGAAAATTCAGGACATTTTAAATGACCTGAAGGAAGTTCCTGGAAACTGTCATATCATCTATTTGTAAAAATATGTATGTATTGTTAATTTTTTGAAAATCATTAGCATATTTTGAAAGTTTTCCACAAGAGGTATCATTATTGTCTCATCACTACGTAATAAGAAAACTGAAAGAATATCCTGTGATTCAGCTAACCATATAGTAAATAAGAATTGTAGTGAACAGGAGATACAAACTACAAATAACACTGAAAATTGTAAAAGGTATGGAGTAGATGCATGTTTTATATGCAACTCTCTCCTCTGCCCTTTTTAATGGTGCTTTTTGTCTCAACAAGACATATAGCTATTATTAGTCTCACATGCTTCCTCTCTCTCTCTGCTTTGTCTTCTCAGACTGATAGCTCTTCATGGGAAAAAATACAGATTGTCTTATGCTTTTCATATAATACCTTATATAATGGGGCATTGATCATACTTGGTGTCTAGTTGCTATATAATGATAATAATGAAGACGAACAAATGTAACTAAAAACTGATTTGTGAACAATCAACAAAAAATAGGAGTTTTCTTTGTTTCACTTCATTTTTTTTTTTGCATGATCTTATACATTTGTAATGGCTTAAATAATGTACTCAAACTTTGAGAAGGTTGGAAGCTTGTGAAAACATGGATAATTTAATGGAAACTGTTCTTCATTTTGGTAGTTGCCATCAGCACAGCCACTGCAACAATTTCTATGATACATTATTTACATTTTATGTTCATATAAGTGCAGGTTATGTCATTGAGAAATGTATGCTCATTCAACTTTGAGGGAGATCCTGACACTCTCCTGTAATGACTTGCTCTTCTTTTCTTCAGTAGTGGGGTTCCTCCTTGGGGCTCCTTGCAGACCATGCCTTTTTTGGCATACTTGGGGCTCCCTTACACCCCAGCCATGCGCCAGTCCTCAGGACCACTGGATGATAGGTCACTGGCCTGTCCCTTTCTGATGTTCTCGTCCACTCTCTTCTCTTCTTGCCTGTCCCTTGATGAACTTTCACCCTAGATGATGGCTAGGTGTGGGACCATCCTTGTCTCTGTGTCTGTTCTCCCTCTGAGGCTTCTGCTGTGCTGCCTCAGTCCTCTCTCTTGACTTGGGGTCACTCATAGGTACTTCCCCCAATCTGGGCTCCATGCACCCTCCAAAATAAAGTAACAACAAAGGAGAGAAGAAAAGAATAATTGAGGTACAGACCTCTTCCCACCCCACTCACAGATCCAGCATTTGTGGTCCATGGGATCCCTCAATGCCATCCCACCTTGGCCCGGCTGCCCTGCCAAGCTGATTCTGTATTTCTTCTAATGTGGTTGAGACCCCTCCTGCAGATCTCCATCCAGCCCCCTTCTGAACTGCCAACCCTATTGAGTTGCATCTTGGGGATCAGCTTCTCCCTCTGGCTTCAGCATTGCTGCCCCCATCTCCATTTTCCCACCACTGGCTTTTAAATCTGCCGGATGGCAGTTTTTGCTGAATTCATCTACCAGTGCCATTCCTAGCCGGCAATAAAAGTGGCTGATGAACCATGCTGGTGGCCCTTCTTGGTATGGTTCTGCTTCTCCTGGGGACAGTAAGTGTGCCTTCTTTTCAGGGCTTTCTATCTCTTTCTTTGGGCGGGTCAGCTCTGCCTTGGTGTCCTCGGTGCGAGCTGCTCCGGTGCCTCCATTTTTGACCCCTGGGAAACACCATTATGGGATATGTCATCCCTGGCAGTCAGGAAGAACTGGGTGGGTAGACCTGTCACATTCCCAGTCTTATGTTGCAAAGGAAAGAACAATGGGAAGATCCTCTGAGCAGCAGGGATTAGAGTTAACACACCACTGAGATGCATGCATTTTTCACTTATTTAAGTAATTGCTTCAGGCAAGACTCAGAGCTCATACAAAGGAAACGGAAATTTGCACTAATGGATGTACATTTATGTAGACAGTTACACTCACAATTTTTTCTCACCTAGGGAAGTGCTCAAGAAGACAGTACTCTACAATTCTCCCTTGAATAGTTAACATTTCATGATGTTTTCTGGTAATTGTGCTTCCTGCATCCCTCCAGAAGCTGCTATATTTATAATATAAATTAATTTGAGAATAGGTTGTTTTTTTCGCTTTCTTGTCATTTCAGGGTAGTATTTATGTAAGCCCTGAAGGGCAACTAGGAGGTCAGCAGCCCCACCCAGGCCGAATCATCTTTAATATGACCATGTAGCTCCTGGTGGACATGGAAATTTTGGGCCACTTCATTTCACTCAGTGTGAGTGACCAGTCATTTAATCTTGGTGGTAAAGCGTGATACTCAACAGCACACATGCCTGAGGGCCTGGAGGGCTTGCTCCACAGTATGAACCCAATGCAGATTTCTGAAGATCTTGGCCATAGCCTGGATAAAGTCTTTGAGCTTATCAAGGAGGGGGTTTGCTGATTCCAGAAGTGGGGATGCTCAGGCCAAGACATCACCACTCAAAAGGCTAGTGACTCCCGCTCTGGCCATATCTGAAGGGTAGGTTTCAAGGCAGAGACAAAAAGTGAGGTGATACTGATTAATGAATCCCAAGAAACCATGGGGATCCCCATCAAACTTGGCAGGCAAGGGAATCAATGTTTAGGGTGCTGATGAGTTGGCTGGCTACTCCAGCGGTCCTGGAGGTGGAATACATTGGGCCTGCAGTGCTGTAATCTGGGCTTGTAACCCCTGTAGAGAAGAAAGCAGATGGACCCTGTAAATCTTTCACCATGATAGATCCATCCCCCATGGGTCTGAGAGGCAAACCTTGCTGTGAGTGTTCAGCCAGAATGTAGGTAGCTGGACCTACAAATAGGCCCTGAGAGACAACTAGGAAATCAACAGGATGGGGGCCCAGGTTACTGGATTGTTGGGTTGGGTCCTGGGTCAGTGAAGTAGAGGGCATGGGACCAAGTTCCAGGGGAGCCAAGAAGGTGGAGCCAAGAGACATAGCCTGAGATGTAAGACGAGGTCAGGAGCCAGGGTTCAGAGAGCCAGTGCCAAACTCCATGGTCCAGGGTCCAAGTTCAGGGTCAAAGAAGCCAAGTGGAGACAGGGTGCTGGGGAAACCAGATACAGTAGAGCCAGCACAAAGTTTCAGAAGTGGTTCAAGATCTGGGTCAGGAAATCCATAGCTGGGGTGAGAAATCAGGAGAGCTATGAATCAAGACTTGATAGAACCGACTGAGCCTATGTCAAGGTGTGCCTGAAACCTCAAGCTTCAGGTGTGCATATGAGGGGTGAGTAGTGCTTTTGGCAGCCAATGCAGCTTCAGAGGACTGAGACAGTTGTATTAGCAACTGCAAGGGATCAGAGTCAGATGTGGTAACTCAGGTGCTTCACCAAGTTGGGTATGCCTGATCAGCAGGGATCTTGGTTTTGTCTGATAAAAAAAAAAAATCCCCAATTTTTGGATATTTAAAGGTAACCCAAAATCCACATTTTCTCACTTTTTCCCATGTGTTCTCTTTTAGGTTGGTTGATCTCCTCCGGTGGGCTTTAAACTAGGCTCGTTGAGGGAAGGGGAAGACGAGGAAGGAGTAAGCCTTGGACCGCTAAACCAAGCAGCACTCACAAGTACAGCCCAGCCTAGACCAACAAGTGGAAGATATACACAGGTAAGCAATGGGGCCAGGGCAATGCTGAGATTAGGGGACCAGTGCACACATCCACAGGAGGCCTCAAATGCCTCTACACAAATGCTTGTAGTATGGGAAACAAGCAGGAGGAACGTACTCTCCTGCTACCTGACAACAACCCAGACATAGTGGGGCTCACTGAAATGTGGTGGGACCCAATGCATGACTGGGTGGTGAATATCAAAGGCTATAAGCTGTACAGGAGGGACAGGACAGGGAGTAAAGGTGAGGGTGTGGCGCTCTAAATTGAGGAGGCGTACACATCCTCATCAAGTAGCAGAGTCAGAGGAAGGGCACACTGAAGTGCTCTGGGTTAGAATACAAGGCAGTCAAGGGGAAAGAAGCTTAATGGTGGGGGTCTACTACAGACCACCCAACCAAGGGGAAGAGCTAGATGAGGAATTCTTAAGTCAGCACACAGAGGTAGTTAGGTCAAAGGATGTGGTCATCATGGGTGACCTGAACTTTCCAGACATCTGCTGGGAAGAGCAGTCAGCCAGGTCTGACCACTCACATAGGTTCCTAGACAAATGCAGGACGTCCATCTAACCCAGGAGGTGCACAGCCCCACCAGGGGAGATGCCTTGTTGGACCTGGTGCTGGCCTTGGGTGATGACATGGTGAGGGGGCTGGGGGCGCTCGACCACCTGGGCAACAGTCATCATCGCCTGCTGGAATTCACCATCCAGCGCGAGGTGGCAAAGGCCTGCAGCAAGGCAGCAGCCCTAGATTTCAGGAGGGCAGATTTCAATGAGCTAAGGAGAAAAGTTGGGGAAGCACTGAGGTCACAGAGGGGAGGGGAGCCAGGTGTTCAAGAAGAATGGTTGCTCCTTAAGGAGGTGATCCTCCAAGCCCAAAGGGTGATAATGTCAGCACAGATCAAAGGGACCAGGAGGGCACAAAGGCCCCCATGGCTTACCAAAAGCATCCAGAAATGTCTCCTAGCTAAAAGGGAGACGCACACCCGATGGAAGGGAGGGGCCATCACCAGGGAGGACTATACAGTGGTTGCTCGGGGCTGCGGGGGGGCAGACAGGAAGGCCAAGGTGGAACTGGGACTAGCTACCCAGATTAATGACAACAACAAGTCCTTTTTTAAATACATAGGAGGCAAAAAGAAGGTATTGGGTAATGTGGGGGCCCTGCAAGACATGCTAGGAAATTTGGTCATCACACCAGATGACAAAGCTAACCTCTCTTTAATGACTTCTTTGCCTCCATTTTCCTGAGCGGGGACCAGATCAGCCCCCCTACTGGGCCCCCCTCAGGCCCCTGGGGAGGCACACCTAGGCCAAGGGTCAATGAGGATCTAGTCAGGGAATTTCTGGAGGGACTGGATGTATTTAAATCAGCTAGTCTGGACGATCTCCACCCCAGAGTGCTGAGGGAATTAGCAGAGGTCTTTGCGGGACACCTGACACAGATTTACGAGCACTCATGGTGCTCTGTTGTGGTGCCAGAGGACTGGAAGAGGGCCAATGTGGTTCCCATCTTCAAAAAAGGGAAGCAGGAGGACCCGGGAAACTATAGGCCAGTTTGTCTTACCTCGATCCTGGGCAAGCTTTTTGAGAGAGTTATTCTGGCACATGTCCATGAGGGGCCAGCAGGGGAGATTATGTTTAGGGGCAACTAACACGGGTTCATTAGAGGCAGATCCTGTCAGACCAACCTGGTGGCCTTCTATGACTGGGTCACCAAATCCTTAGATGCAGAGGTTGCAGTGGACATAGTCATTCTGGACGTTAGGACGGCCTTCGACACTGTCTCTCACCCAGTTCTCATTAAAAAAACTAGGGGACCTACACAGTCAAATGAGTCACTAACTGGCTGGAGGGCTGTACCCGGAGAGTGGTGGTGGATAGGTCATTATCGGCCTGGAGGGATGTGGGCAGTGGGGTTCCACAGGGCTTGGTCCTCGGGCCCGCAGTGTTCAACTTCTTCATTAGTGACTTGGGCGAGGGGGTAAAAAGCACCCTGTTCAAATTTGCCCATGATGCTAAGATGTGGGGGGATGTGGGCATGCTAGAAGGGAGGAATAGGCTACAGTCAGACCTAGACAGGTTACAGGGGTGGGTGGATAAGACTAGGATGGGATTCAACACTGACAAGTGCAAAGTGATGCACCTGGGGAGGAGGAACCAGCACCATACCTAGAGGCTGAGGAACTTCCTTCTCATCAGTGCAGAGGCAGAAAAGGATCTTGGAGTCATTATTGACTCCAAGATGAACATGGGCCGGCCGTATGGGGATGCAGTCAGGAAGGCCAACCGCACCTTGTCTTGTATCCACAGATGCATCTCAAGCAGGTCCAAGGAGGTGATACTCCCCCTCTACATGACACTGATCAGGCCACAGCTGGAGTACTACATCCAGTTCTGGGTGCTGCACTTCAAGAGGGGTGTGGACAACATGGAGAGGGTCCAGAGGAGGGCCACTCACATGTTTGGGGGCAGCAGGGCAGGCCCTACGAGGAGGGGCTATGGGACCTGAACCTATTCAGCTTCCATAAGAAAAGGTTGAGTGGGGATCTAGTGGCCTGTTACAAACTAGTCAGAGGAGACCAGCAGGCACTGGGGGAGTCCCTGTTTCCCTGAGCACTACCAGGAGTGACTAGAAATAATGGTCACAAGCTGGCAGAGGGTAAATTTAGGTCAGACATCAGGAGGTGCTAGTTCACTGTCAGGGTGGTTAGGATCTGAAGCCAACTTCCAAGCGAAGTGGTGCTGGCTCCTACCTTGAGGGTCTTTAAGACAAGGCTAGACAATCACCTTGCTGGGGTCGTTTGACCCCAGTACTCTTTCCTGCCATGGCAGGGGGTCGGACTTGATGATCAGCTTAGGTCCCTTCCGACCCTACTATCTGTGAAACTATGAAAATGAAACACCGCTAATATATAGATATAACTAATATATAGATATATATTAGGGGTGGGTGTTTCATTTTAATCATGGAAAAATATGGATTTGGGGTTACTAAGCAAAAACTGGAGATTATTTTATCAGAGAAAACCAAGAACCCTGTTGATCAGATACCTTGACCATCATAATTTGCAATCAGAGTGCTTACCCACATAATATAATTATAACTGTGGCTATCCTGATCATAATTCCTCATTATTCATGGCACTAGATTATATAGTAGTTTACACCCAATTTGAAACTTACTGGTTATTCTTTCTATATATTTTTAGAAACCATACAAAAGTGGTGACTCAGATTATCAGACAGAGGTTGCTAAATGTTCTATGACAGTATTTGTCAAATTCTATAAATCAAATTGACTTTCCTCTGATAAAGAATGAATTATTATTTCTGTATAGGTATTTACATATTAATAACTCATAACAATGTCAGCTAACAACACCCATGATGGTAGATAATAGAATATATATTCCAAATAATTTGGGGGAACAGAATAGTATACAATTGCATAGGGTAACTGTAAAACATTCAGCTGGCTTTCAATCAGTTTTGACTGCTTGCAAATATGATACCTCTCTCAGTAGGTGTCAGAGTTTGCAGCTCTCTGCCATGAACTTGGACAAGTTTTACGACAGACTGTTGTCACTCACAGCTGTTTGTGTCTTAAAAGCTGAGAGCAAACAATTGTCAGAGAACCAATCTCTAATATTTCTAAGAAAAATGTGCTCTGAATGAGCCAACCACTTTGTTTTCTGCAAATTCTATCTCCAATTAATTTGTCAGCTTGTATTACTCTAATCTTTGTTTACTTTATTTATTCAATGCATTCATTAACATATTTTAATTTGGACCAATCACATTTGTGTCATGATCTCTGCTTAATTTTGTAGATTTAAAATAGATTTTGTTATAGCATCTTTGTCTACAAACCATTTTTGCTCACCATCAGGAAAGGAACATAGTAAAATGAATTGAGTTCTGTATGAAATAGAATAGCAAAGTAAAGTTAAATTCTTCATTTTGGACATGGGGGATGTTAAAAAAATCCAACTTGCATACGATTCCATTCTGCATGTCAGTTGACGTTCTGAAAGAAAGACCTGAATGCTGACTTCTGGAATTTATCTGTATGATTTGGTTTATGGCTCAGAATTTATATATAGTAACAGATTTTCGGAGCTGAATAAAAAAGGATGAATCAATTACTACTAAAAACTAGTGTATTACAAACACTAATAGTAATAATATCAATAAAAATAATTTGTTGCTGAAGAAATTAAAAAGTGGGATTTGCCTGAAGAAAAATACATTGGTGGTGTTTGTAGTCTATCTTTGTAGATGAATGATGTCATAGTATTGTGGAAAGAAGAAGCGTTGTTTCTTCTGTCAATGTTTCCATTACATCTCCTTTGTTTTTACACAAAGGTCATATTTACACAGTTCTTTTCTTCAGATGAGTTCCTTTTAGTTGTGGAGTTTGAAAAGATGGAAATGTAAATAAACAAAACCAAAGATATATTTTAAGCTTAAATGTCTTCATATCTTAAAGATGCGACTGTTATTTAATCTATCAGAAAAATCACATGATGCATATGTAATACTGTAAAACTTATCTACATCATGTTCATAACTCATAGAATCATTTAGAATGATCAAATTTTGGAACCGAGTCCCTACAGCAATCAAAAGTGCTATATACCTACATAAAATAGGTATCTATATAAAATAATGTTATTTTGCTAAATTGGGATGGCTCCAGGGGTCATATTCTCATATAGTACCTTTCCATTTTTTCCCAACACTCTTACTACAAACCAAGTAAAAAAAAATCTGTTAACTTATTGGAAGTCTTTCCCTTTCTTCCAGTGTATTTCCAACCAGATACTATGGCATTACAGCTATCATTGGAAAACATTATTAATTAATGTATAATTCTAATCAAAATATGTATGCCTCCACATCCTGCTCTAGCTTCAGTTTCCAAATCATTTCAGTAGTTCCAGCAATAATGTAGCACTTTAAACTAGTCTAATCTTTATGTATTAGGCCATAGCTGTCCAACTTCTGAGCAGCTATGGGCTGCATGCTCCATGGGCAACATGTTCTTCAACCTGCAGGCTTCCCCTGGATGCCCTAGATCTAGCAGACCGCTCTAGCTGCAGTGCCCTGACTCGAGGAGGAGCAACAAAAAGGAGCTGGAGCAGGATGTGGGAGTCTAGAGATCCCAGACAAAGGAGCAGCAGGAGCAACCAGGAGAGTAGCACCCAAGTGAGAGCCCATGGGCCACAAATTACCTGCTTTCAGAGGCACATGCTGTCTGTGCACCACCAGCTGGACAGCCCTGTATTAGAATATTTTTTTAATATATTGTCTAGGTTGATACACTTTAGGTGCATCTACACATGCAACTAATGTGACAAGATAAACTCTGGACCAATTTGAGCCAGAGTAAACTATTCCCTGGTGCAGCGTCTATATGTGCACCCGGAAGAGCAGCAACTTTCACTAGGGCAGAGCAGCCCTGGGCTGGCAGAGGCCATGGGGGGGGAGGGATCAGCTCCAGGCTCCAGGTGGTGGTGGCAGGTGGCAGGCAGTGGAGAGGCTGGCTGGGGCATGAGAATCAGGCAAGAGTCTGGCTCCCAGCTGACTGAGCTGACTGGGCAGTATTTATGGCTCTAGTCAGCATCTACATGTGCATCTGAGCTCATGTCATTATTGCACCATAAAATAGTACTGTCCCCTACAGTACTATCCTACAGCAGAGTTAATTAGTTTACTGCACCCTAGTATCAGTATTTATATAAACTGTTATGCTTTAATGAAGCATCAGCTCTGCAGTAAAATGCACACATAGATGCACCCACTGAGACAAGCCAGAGTTCCTAAAATACAAACCAGAACTACTACCAAACTTCAACATACTCTCGTTGCAGGGCTTACCAGTTAGAAACAATTCTACCTAAAACAGAGAAATTTGGAGTCAAGCATATAGAGCATTAGAACCACATTCCCTTGGCCCTCCTTTGCCTCATGCTGAACTTTGTACTTAGCAGAAGACAACAGAGACAACAATAACCTTACACAATTATATACCATATTACCATAGACTTCATAAACAGCATGCATAAACAGGATTCTTTCCTGCTATCACACTGTTCCTTGCCAAATGCTAGGCAATTGAATGTGTAGCTACATCTGTGCTTGTGATGATCATTCAGCTGATGTTCTTCCACAGGTATGCAGTTAGGTGCTAAGAACTGTATGATGTCTAGCATCTGCCTCTGTTACCTAAGTTTTATCAGTTTTGCCTCCTCTTTGACACAACACTCATCAGAAAATTTAAAACAAAACCAAAAAACAAACATTGCATATGTGAGGCCAAATAAAGTTCATATCAGCATTTTATATAGTTATATTTTGTTTTCGGTTTCCTAGCTTCAAGCAATATAATTGTGCATTTTAAAGCTGTCAGTTTGTGATTATGTTTAATTTAATAAACATTTTGGCATAATATTATATCACAGACATTTGCTACTTTAAATAGCGGGATGAATTAGTACATGCCATTAAAGGGATGCACTAAAACTCCTCATTTATTCAGCATATTTGGTTGGATTTTTGTTACTATTCTTCCTGTTTTTTTCCATTCCCAGGTCAGTCTCCATTTACACTATTTGAAGAATTCCAGTTAAACTACTGGTTTCCTTGTGAATTAAATGACCTAGGAAGTAATCTTAAACCGCTTTGTACTATTTTATGCAGAGAATGAGCTTGTCTTCTAATATGGAATGTATGGCTTAGTGGCTCTCACTTTTAAAAAAGAATAGTTAAGTGTCTTGCATAGGATCAACAGTAATAGGTAGGGTGACCATATGTGCTGGACTGGCAGTGACAGTCCCAGATTTTGGAGGCTGGTCCTGGCTAGCCAGTGAAAATTAAAACGAGTGTCCCAGGTACAGGATGTAGAAGTATTGCAGCAGAAACTGTCAAATATGAAGCTCTATTAGCACTAATTATTACTTTAAAGGTGATTGTTAACATCTATGAAGCAAAGAACAATGAGTCATTAATGGGCCATTGACTCCCTACAGTCTGCCGCAGCAGAAGAGGAGAGATGGGCAGGGTCAGGCAGCATTCCAGATTTCACATTGACCCATATAATCACTGTAATCTAATGATAAGGAAAATATCGCCCACATGCCAAATCAAGCCTGCCAACTGACTGGATCTGGCCTGTGGCTACCCCCACAGCTCCATAAAGAGCACCATGGGGCAGCTGCAGACCACACTGCCCAGGCAAGCTCAGCTGTATGGGTTCCCCCACATCCCCTTTCCTCCTCTAACTCCCAGCTGGCTCCTGGGACCTAGCACACAGGCAGCCCCAGCCCCCAGACACACGGACATTCTCAGCCCCACACACCCTACACACACCTCCATGCACTCATTCCCCACCCCTCCAACAGGACAGGGCGTGCAGGGAGCAGATCTCAGCTGGGCCCTGACTCCAAGCTGTTACTATCTTGCAAACCAGCCCCATGAGCTCAGCCTTGTATACCCATCCCACTCCCAAACACTGCTCTCCACCCACTGAAAACCCTATAGTGAGTTTTGTTGAGTTGTTGTGGGGGGTGGGGGTGGGGGTGGTGCTGACCCAGTCTGCAACAGCTCATCAAAATTCCCTATGTGGCCCTAAGGCCCAAATATTGCCACCCTCTGCCCTAATCATAGAGGGTTTTGTCACTTCTGGTTCACTCCTTCAATTAGAAAGCAGTAAGAACCTGCAATCTGAAATGTATAACTTTGTGCAATTATAAACACAACCTTAAACACAGCATTCATTTATTGGCATGGCATAACTTATGCAAAGAGGAAAAACTTCAAAGCAAAATAATGGTTACTTCCATAACTTCTATTTCATAGACTTTGCCTTCTGTTCTATTTTCTTAAGTAAACCACTTTTGTCCTCTAGGCCTCTTTTTCACAAAAATTATTGCTGATGTTACCAGTCCCACTCAGGCCAGCAGTAGGAATTAAACTTGAGATGCTCAGTTAAAAAACTGATTCAGCATTTCATTTAAGCATGTGTTTTCCTTTTCTCATCCTCTTAAGCTCCTTAGGGTAAGTACAGACCTTTGAGAAGGTTGAGGGGAGGTAGATTGAGTTTAAAATAGCCATGTAGTCTAAGGTAAGTTGATGTGGGGGCTAGTGGGGAGGCTTGGAGGGATCAAGGGAGCAGGTGGGGTCCATGGGGGTGGGTTGGGGAATTTGGGGCAGGCAGGGTCCGTGGGGAGAATTGGGGGATTCAAGGGGGCAGGTGAGGTCTGAGGAAGGTCAGAGGATCAGAGAGGCAGGTGGGATCTGTGGGGTACTTGGGGGGGCAAGTGGGGTCTTCGGGGGGGTTGGGGATATCGGGAGGGACAAAGGTATCACTGGGGCAATTGAGGGGCAGGCAGGGCCTGCAGAAGTGTTGGTGAGGTCTGGGAGAGTCTGGGTTCAGGGGGCTCATGGGGTTGGTGGAGAGGCTTGGGAAGAGGGGGAACTTTCTCTCCCACCCCCTGGGACTAGGGGTTAGATTTCTCTCTCCCCAACTGCCTCCACCCCCAAATGAACAACTCCCCCATCCTGCCTGCCCCTCCCTCCACCCTGACTTACTTCTTTGGCTTCTGGCACTTGTGAATGCTGATTAAACTGGCACTGAGAGCAGCTTGCAGGATTGGGAAGTGCCTGGTCCATGGGAGGTGTTGTCCGTCTGGGGATTGGGTAAGGGGCTGGAGGATATGGGGCTAAAAGTAGTCTGATGTCAGGCGGAAAACTGCAGCCCTGGGGCTGTGACCAGCAGCTGGGCTTTCCCAGCCCTGGGGCTGTGTTGTGAACTGTACAGAAGTTCAGGAGAAGATCAGTCTAAAAATAGTCAACCTAATCTGACTTAGGTGTTCCTTAGTTTACTTTAATTGGGTCAACCATTTTTAAATAGATCTAACTATCCTCAACTTCTGTACAAGTTGCACTTAGATTGGCCTACCTAGCATAAGGTCTACACCTAGGTGAACTAAGTTAGACTGGATGACCACTTTTAAAGGCATCTAAGGCATCTTCCCCTAACCTCCCCCGAATGTACCTAACTTCACTATTTAGCATATAATACTATTTTACAGTTCTAACTTAATTTGAAGTTATTTTCTGAATCAGGGACTAAAGACACCTTTACCAGCTAAGTAAAACCTCTCATATGGACTAACTGCTAAAAGGAGACAAAATCCCTCATGCTCCTACTGAGTTTTATACTGGCATTACTTAAATGATCTTTACTTCAAAGCCGTAGAGCACCTCACACAATATGGACATAAATCTGTCTAGGGCTTCTCAGCATGGCCTAGTAATAATAATACATACAAATAATATGATAATACATACAAGTAATATGATTAGGATAACAGCATTGTTATACAAGACCATGCAGGTTGGTCATGGAAATATATTAAGGAAACAGGAAAAGTCACTGACTGAAAAGAGCTTTCTAAAATCCTACTGTTACTGAAAAAACAAGGATAATGTGAGTTCTATAATGATGGTATAGGAGCAGATGATAGATATTACCATACCTAAGCTAACCCTAGTTCTTCTAATTTATCTGAGCTTGGGGAATATCATCCACAGCCAGTGGGGAAATATATATTAAATTTGCGTAAAATTACAGGATGTTGTTTATTTTTTATATCACACTGTGATGTTCACTGTTCACGGTGATGTCTAAATTGGTTTTCATGAGGGCTACTGACCTTTAAAAAGGAGAAACAAACTTAAACAGAAAGAAGCCGTGAACATTCTAAAGAAAAGAAAAGGGAGCAATGGATTAGGAACACAAGCTTAAATGCAAGTCTCATATGTCTTGTAGTCATGTTCATCTGTACATATCCAAAAGGTATAATATCATATCTTCTTAACAGAGGTGTAAACGACAGTGAAGATACAAGAGAAGAGAGAGGCCTTACCTTATTCTCTTCAGATCAGTAACAGCTGAAAAACAAATGTGTTGAATCTCCAAGAATAAGGTGCAGACCTGACAACTTGATAGTTTTCCCTTGTTAGGAGGTATGTACAGAGGCTTCAATAAGATCTTCATAAAGGACCCATCTTTCAGTGCAATTGTTACAGAGGAATCATTGGGAAATAAAAAGGAAACATTTGAAGAATTAATGGACAGAGAAATCCCCTAATCTCCTTCCTGTCTAGGCAATGTTTCAGGAATGCCCTGCTTTGAAGAACAAATGAGCTATGAGCCCATCTTGGATAAAAGGGGGTAGAACAGAATAAAGAAAATGTTTTTAAAAGTGGCTCATCTCCAGTTGTTAGCTTCTCAGATTGCAGAGGATATGATGGAATGATCACCCAATGTTTCTCATTGTGAGAGAAATTGATGGAAGGCCACAATTTTCTTAAGTTAATAGCTAAATATGTACACCGATGAGAACTCCCTTTGTGCTCAGACACATCAAGCAAACCTCACAGTTTAAAACTTTCCAAGAACCCAGAGCTTAGCTATGGCCTGTAGACTTGTTCTGCCCTCTATTTTGCATCTTCCTAGGTGCCCTGTAGTCTGTGCTTGGGCACTGGCTTCTCTACCACAGTCTGATGTGATTGGGATTGCTAAATAACTCTCAAGGAGTTTAATGTTTTCACTTTACTGAAATTGGTATCCAGATAAGGAATTAATTAATTATCTATATCCCTTAAAATGTAGAATGACTAAATCCTTCCAAACAGATTACTTCCTCCAAGTTGCATACTACAGCACAGCACTTAGTATAATAAATCTACATAATATGTGTTGACCCTGGCCTACATCATCACATTGTCTCCTAGTGTTCAGCCATCTGCCTAGCTGTATCTACTTACTTTCTCTTCTCTTATAATGCAAACCCTGAGGGACAGGGGCCATTTTTGTCCTGTACTGTTCTAGCACCCAGAACTGTAGGTCCTTGAACACGACAAAAATACAAACATACAAATACAGAATAAGAAATAATATTAATAAAGCAATAAGAACAGATTATTAAAATTACAAAAATATATTGTGTTATAATAAGAGTAGAACTATGAAAACATAGCAGTATTTCAGAAGGAATGACACTTAAAATTGAATGTGTATTACCAATGCACTTGTAGGCAAGGAGGCAGACGTACAGAATGGAGTTAGAGAAAAAGAACCAAGGAAGTTGGCTGTGAAGTCATGTATAAACTATGCAAGTCCTTCCTCCAATCAAAACTGCTTACCTGAGTGAGGTAAGCAGTTATATGTTTTTTCTACATACCTCAAAGTACTAGGCATGGCTCGTGAACGCTGAGATGGTGGGGCGGACGGAGCATCCCCCAGCTCAGCGATTGGCTGCGGGGGGAACCCAGGTCCCCCCAGACCCAGGAGGCACCAGTAACTGAGTCAGTGGGGGTCCTCCCACATGCTTCACGGCAGACATGGAAGTGGACCAGAAGTGTACTTCTGGGTCCACCGCTGAGTGTGCAAGAGACCCCCTCTCCCCCCCCCCCACACACACACTCCCATGGGATGCTCCATCTGCCCCACCATCTCAGCATTCACAAGCTACACCTGGTACCTTGAGGTATGTAGAAAAAACATAAAGCTGTGTCTATGGCCAAATTGTTGAATCTCTCTGAATCAATCTGGAGGGTTCTGATTTGATTTGGAGAGATTAAAGGGTCTCCTGATTTGCTTAATATTTGGAGATTCGGCTGCCAAAACAGGCCAAATCTCCTCTGAATAGAATCAGCAACTGAAGCTTTGCACAGCCCTAGTGAACAGACTCATCAACTTGTTCAATCTTAGGATATATCTCTACTGCAAAGACATACAGCTATCTTTGCTTTAAGCTGTTAGGGTACTACTTACAAAATAAACCCAGCAGCACAGAGCTCAACACAAGCTAACTGATCAAGTATTTACCCAACTTCCCAGGTGGGTTTTTCAGCCTATGCTGAGCTCCACACTGCAAGAGAGAGACTGCTCTTGGCACTCAAGGGGACCATCTACACCAGATGCTTTACTCAAGATTAAAGCTAATTACTACACAGTAAGGGTCACCATCTACATGTGCAGATGCTTACTACACAGTAATTGGCTCTAATCATGAGTAAATTTGCTACCTGCAAATGCAACTAGCAAATTGACTCTTGATTATTTACTGCACTGTAATGCACATTTAGATGCCTGATTGGAAGCACATTTGTTCCCAGTCAGCTGGGCAGCAGGGGGCAGGAGACTGCTCCCTGCCTCCAGGTGCTGCCCATTGCCAGGGCATGCTCTGGCACCAGAGCCTGGGTGGGACAATGTCCCCTCTCCATGATCAGGGGGCCAGGGCTAAGTGATCCTTATCTCCCAGCCCAAACTCCATGGTCACAGGGCCTGGGCTGGGAGATTCTTATCTTGCAGCCTGAGCTCCATGGTCACAGACCCAGGCTGGAAGATCCTTGTCTCCCAGCCAGAGCCCCATGGTCATGGGGCCTGGACTGGGAGATTCTAATCTCCCAGCACTAGGTCCATGGTCAGAGGGCTGGCACTGGGAGATCTTTATCTGGATCCTTATTTGAGAGATCTTTAGCTGAGAAAAAGTTGTCCCATCACCAGCTCTACAACCGTGGAGCTGGTGGTAGAAGATAAGGATCTCCTAGTGCCACTCCCCATGACTGCAGAGTTGGTTCTGAGAGATAAAGATTTCCCAGCCCTGGCCACACAACTGCAGAGCTCAGGCTGGGAGATAAGAATTTCCCATCCTGAGCCCATGATTGCAATTGTGGAGTGGGGGGACATTGTCCCCACCTGAGCTCCAGTGGCAGAGCCCAGCCCAGGAATAGGAAGCTCCTGGGAGCAGGGAGCAATGTCCCAGGCCCTACCAAGAGACAGCTGTCTTCTGGCTCCATGTTCTCTCCCAGCCCCTGAGCTAGCACCCAGGATAGCTCTGCACCCAGGGGGAATCTAGAACTCTGCCTGAATGCTGCAGGGGCCCAGTAAAGGGCTGCAGGGAGTGGAAGCAGTGTGCTGCTCAGAGCAGCAAATCTGCTTCCACATCCCTGCACATGTCAACCCATACACAGGAGAATTTATTCTACAGTACTTTAGAGTAAACTGTTCCCAGATTATTTACACTTGTAGATGTGCCCGAGTTGGCTAATTTAAAGTCAGCTTGAGTGTGTTCTACACCTTGAGCCATCACTATGACTGCAATATAGACACACCATTAGCTGATCAGCTCCAGTATGCTAAAATAGTCCAAACATGTTTTTGCCACTAAAGTCAGCATATATGATTCAAAACACACATAAGTTTAATTCAGTAAAGAAGGCCTATTTTAACAGCACTACTTTTCAAAATAGGACCGGACTTAATTGAGGTCCCTGGATCCAACTCCCAATACAAATGCAGGGAATATAGCAGTTGTTGCTTTTAAGCATTTTTTGTTTGCAATTTTAAAAAGAAAAGCTCTTTTTTAAAAAAAAAATATGAAAAACCAAACTATTTCATTTTTAAAGAAACACTCTTTGAGATGTTGTCAGGTCTAAAGATCCTTGAGTATGCTTATAACAGCATGCTTATAACACATGGATCATTTACTCAGTAGACCATATCAGCTACTTTGGAATCATCATGCTCTAATATCAGGGCCTCCTGTTCACATACTGTGAGGAGCTATTATAGACTATTGTGTCAAGCTTACTTGGAGGAGTAGGGGGCACTTGAATGTAATGCATGGATTATTGATGCAGTAGTCTGAACTGGTATGTCAATTGTCAAGGCCTATGTGGGGAAACTTTTCTATGCAGATCATTGACAAAGAAGGTGACACTTTTATCATGTCAGTGCTTCTGCCAAGTGCACACACTAACAATACTTTCCTTATGAAATGTTGAATGAGAGGTAAAGAGTATGACCACTGATGGCAATCAAAATGTCACCATAGTCATATGTAATTAATATGTAGATAAAATACTTAAACTTTAGAAAGCAGAATAAAGACTAAATCTATTTAAACTTATTAAGCATAAAAGCTCTCATAATAATAATAAATATATATATAGTGTTCTGCAACAAAGTATTTTATAAACAGTCAGTTTTGTTGTCTCTGCTTTATTGGCAGTTGCACCCAGCAGGTCATATGTATAGAGAGGATTAGAACCTAGCTCTGATGACTCCCTGTCCAGTATACCTATCCATTAGGTATCTCTACCCATTATATAGAAAAATAAAACATTAGGAAGGTGGTTGGGAGGGGTGGAGAACTGCATGTCTGTGAATAAATCTGGATTAAAAGAAGAAAATAATTACCTGCAAGAATTTGTTCCTGTTTACCAATGATTTTACTTTGCCTGTGTTTTTTTCCCCTTTTTCTATTGGTTTCTCTGAACATTTGAGAAAATAGGTCTTACTCACATCAATAAGTGCAAACTTTAAACTTGCTGTCTTAAATAATTGTGCATAGTGAATTTTCAATGCCTGAAGATAAGTATGTCCACTACAGAAGGTAGATTCAACATTGGTTTGGATTATCTGTTGATGTGGCAGAGCAAACAGGGTGATAACCTCTTATGAAGGTGATTAAATGAGCCAGGAAATTATCTGAACCAGCCCTATGTCCTGTCCCCAAAACTAGAACCATGAATTGCCTCAACATTTTTCTATACTGATAACTGTGGCAGTAATGGAGAATGACAGACTGAGAACTGCAATGCACTTTGAAGCCAGCTTTATGGCCTAAGGGAAAGCCAGCTGAAGTATACTGAAAGACTCGTGTTGTTTCCAATGGGCTTAAAATCAGCCCTAGCATCTGCAGAAGAAGAGTTGTTCTGGACTCATTCCAGGAGTCTGGTCCAGAAACCAGAAAATGATCCTGACCAGGATTTGATTGCGCCACTGGAATTAGGTCTGTCCAGAAATGTACTAACACACATTTACTTTATGTGAATCTGAAGAGATATAGCTAAATTAAAACTGTGCGTTTAGTAAGTCATGGGTAACAGAGACTAATGTCTGTGTAACCCAGGAGGGAAATTTATTGATTTAATTTAATAATTTCTTAGATTCTCAGATCTTGATTATAAGCCTCCTCTGGATACACTTCTACATCTCCCTTAAAGTCTCAAAGTCTAGGTTGCTTCTTCAAGGTCTTGGGTGTTACAGACATCCAGTCAAAATATAGAAACCTGTGACCTCTGTGATGAATCATCAGGAAGCAGTTGATCTTGAATTTAAAATATCAGGTATGACAGAGAACTGCAGTTTCCATCAATCCACCAAGTTAAAATTGAAAGCTGGAGAAAATCTAAGATAAATGAGGAAAAAAGGAGAGAGGGAGAAAGAAAGACAGAACGAAAACTGTGTGCAGACATTCCTTAAGGAGAAAACAAAGTTTAATTAATTGGCCAAACTCTTGCCTAAAAAATTATTCATTCAGCTGTAGTGGGAATGTTGGTCTGCCACAGTAGAGAATAGCATAAATAAAAAAAAACATAGTGAAATTAAAGTAGTGATGGACAAAAGATGGTTTCAGAAGGTACAGAGGATTATGTCTATACAGGAGTTCAGCAGCCTTGTTGAGCTTGTTGGGTGTGAAAATTATTTCAGTTGGGATTCTCCTACCAATAGCATTTTTTGTGAGATTTTTAGTACTTCCTACTCCAGTATTAATAAAAAGATACCTTGTTGTAAAAGCCTTCTGATCAAGTGTTGTTGCTGGTGGTTCTGACCCAGGAACACAAGTAAATATAATAAAAAATGAAAGTTAACTAATGATTTTGGGTTTGACAGGATCTGGAAAGCTATTGGTACCATGACAATTACTTTATCTTATTGAAATATTGACTTAAGCTAGTTGTAAACATTATTTTATTTGAAAAAAAATGGATGTTGTATTGTTTACACATACATAAATAAAATTTTGCAGAAGCAAGAGGTACTTTCAGAGAAAATGACATAAAATTAAAGCTGGGTTTGCTTTTCATTATGTATAACATTTTTTCTACAAATTTCAGACCCTTTTTTTCCCCCGGGTAAATTATTATGCAAACCAAGGGATGACTTTGAATTAGCTGGGTTCCCATTTGTAGTGTTTTTACAAGAGGGATTGGAGTTTAGAATTAGAATTATGATTAGAATTAGGGCATCCATGTATATAGCCTTGACAGAACTTGATTCTTAAGTAATCCAGGCCACTGGAAGGCCGACTGGTATCAATCATATGAATACATTCCTCAAATACTTATTTTTCTTTAGGGGAAAATAAGAGGATAGCAGATAATGTAATCTGCTGATTTCATCCCAGGTTAACAATATCTTCCATTAGTGCATTTTTAACAGTAGTGTCTCTCCTGGGAATCTGGACCTGTGGCCACAGCATGTTCTCTAGTCCTAAAAGTATGCCAGTAAGGGAGGAATGGATTTTAGATATCTGAATGGGCCTCCTAATAAGATCACAAATGTCACCTAACTTTCTTTGCATTACTGAGTCACTTGTTTACTAATCTTTAAATTCTCACTCTCAGCACAATCCCTGATGAGAACAATGTGAACTGAGATGTAGTAAACGTTCCCAGGCTTGAAAGTGCTCTGATCAAGCAAAGAAAGATCTCCCGTTGTGTAAAAGAGTTTTTTGGAATAGGTGCATCCAAAGCTGTGCACCCGCTCACCATGATGGTAATTTGCAGCACAGCACCAACATATGACACGGGGCAATCCTGATGTTAAAAAAAAATACCACCCCTGAAAAAAACCGTGAGGCGTATGTGGCAGCAGTGTGTGCCACCAGATACAGAACCTGGCTGGCCAGAGCCATCATCTGGCTGCCAACCAGGCTCTGAGCAGCCAAATTGGCAATGCTGCTTCCTTGGGAGGCCCTGAGTGTTGGCTTTGGATTTAGGATACCTTGTTCCGGAGCGGGGGGAGCTACCCTCAGACCAGCCATGACCTTTCCATTTAATAATAGGCAAATGTATTGATACACAGAGAGGAAGCAATGCAAACAATCAAGTAGTCCTATATAGCTACCAAATCATAGGGTTATCATCAGAGTCAAAGTACATCTGGTCAGGACACAGTCTCCTCTCTGAGGCTCTCTCTTAGGTGTCAGAGGGCAGCATATCAGCAGTCTCGAGGTGGGATGCCAAAGCCCACACTCCCCGTCCAGCAGGGTGGATGAGACGGGCTGGTGGTATGCCTTCTGTCCATGGTGGCCTTGGGGGGGAACAGGGATGGGGACCCTCTCAGGGAGGAAGACAGGGAGAAAGAAGAATGGGGAGGGACGCTTTGTTATTCTCAAGTCTCTGCTTTTGTATTCTCATTCCCTCCTGATAACTTCATCTGTGGCTATCTCTGGTTGGTTGTCTCTGCTCACATGTCCACATAATTATCTGGGCCTTCTCCTAATTTGATCTGTTCCCCATAAGCAGGACTCAGACCTCCCTATTCTGATGCCTTGTTAGCTAGTGCCACCTTTATCTCATGTTATGGGCAGTATGGTTACATACTCCCTCTGTTTACCAGACTATGTGTTTATCCATTAGCCTTATTGTGTTAGACAGCTTGTCTGCTTCCCAGGCTGTGAGAAACTTTGTGTGTGAGTCCCAAGCCTTTTAGAAATCAGTTAACCCCTGCTGCCCATCCTGAACCATTCTAATGCATACAAATATACCTATAAGCCGATTCCCCCAAATCAAGCCTTTAAATACCCTTTCTAAGCCAACTTCCAGGACCCCAGGAAAGGCTGTTGGGCCAGCACAGATAGTTTGACTGTTGAGCTATGAGGGTCTGGGGATTTCCTTATAGTTAAATTGTCAAATTGTGGTTAATCGATTAAATCATTCCTGGAACTGTTAATTCCCATTTCTTTTTTCCATTTTTTTTTGTGTGCCCATAACTATCCATGTTAAACTTTGTGAAACTTTCACAGGTGTTTCCATTAGTACCTGGAAGATGTCCGTATATTTAATCACATCAGATAAAGGGGTCCCATGTGTCTCAGGGAACCAAACTCACCGAAATATCTGTAAAGTTCTTTAGTTTATTCGGACATCTTTATATAAGATAGATAATATTTTATATCACAAAAGGAAAGCATTTTATACTGTTCAACATATAAGAATCTCCACGTATGTAACTTCTAAGTAAGCATCATTACGCAGTGTTTGCTGAAATAATGTAGAAACTTTAGCTAGTAGAGCGTTTTCCAGTGAGCTAAAGGAATGTGCTCAGATCACTTTAGCATGCAGACAACTGCATTAGTTATCTGTAAGTCAATGTATTGATTTTTGAATTGCTTGTTTATAAGAGTGTAAAGGAATTGTCTACAGACTACTTATTCAAGTTCATATCTTTATACACTCTCTCCCTTGTGACCAGGGACAGAGCTATGATCTGCAGTAACCCAAGCCCCTGTCTGAAGAGGGTGATGATGAGACACATTTCCCAGAGACGCTGAAAGCTTTGAAAACACTTCTTTTCAGAATACAGCCATTTGAATCTCAGTGTTGAAAAATCTTTGAACAACCTACCTACTTAATTATGAATTCTTAAGGCACTTTCTCAGGTATATATATGAATTAAATCTTGTCAAATTTAATCTATATTTTATATTGTATTGAAGGCACTTGACTAGTAATGCAGCTGCATTAAAAAAATACTTTCCCTTCAAACCAATAGGTCACTTGGGCCCAAATATTCTAAACATCAATAAAACTAATCAGGGTTAATGCTGCAATGAGTATTAAACTGAAGATTAAGCTGAGAAAACAAACTGTGAAACAGGTTCCTCATATTCCTCAGTTGGTAACTGAAACTGAAGGAGCTTACTGTAATCAAGTGATGAGTTGAACTTACTGTGTCTAGCCTTATGAGCAAATAGTGATATTTATTGATGGTATTAATGTTTTTAAATAGGCTTAGACCTTTTATAATACCACCAACATTTAATTTTATGGAACACAGAATAGAGGCTGTAGAGTCATGATTAATATTTCCAACAGTAATAAGTAGAAATGTGATAGTTATTTTTGCTCATATTTGCTTATATTACGTGAATGCCTCGACTGTCTTAAGAAACCCTATAGGGACACAATTTTCCCCAGGTCTGAAAACTGACTACATTAGGAAAACACTGCTCAGAAGGATACAAAAGGTTTCAGGGTACTTACTTTAACTACCAGCTGCCCAAATGCTGTGATAGATACCTGCAGTTCATATTCTGCCTGAAAAATCAGCTGCATTTCCTAATACCTTCCAGTATGGGTCACTATTCAAAGTAGGATTTGAATTTGTTAATCACCTCAGTTCAATAGGGAAGATGTGAATCATCCAGAGGAATGACTATTGGCCAAAACCAAGTAGGATTGAAGGAAAACGTTTATACCTGAAGGGAAACACAAAAAGAAATCCTACAGGTTAATGGACAATGTGAAGAGTGTTGTCACCCTTCTGTTTGTTGAAACTGACGTGTACATTAATACTTCATGATATATTTTTTTCTAGATAAAAGTCCTTCTTATTATGTGAACAAATCAATAAAATAAGAGAAGTACATGAACATACCCTTACAGCAGGAGTGCACAAAAGCAAGAGGATAATATGATTGTGCAATGTTTTCACCATTTAATCTCGGCTAGCCTGAAAAAGCCTATTATCAACTCATGTATGCTTCAGTGATCTTTTGTCTACTTTGTTGTTGTGTTTCTGTTTTGTGGTTAAGTGAGCCTCAAAACAATGCTGAAGATATATGCATAGAATCACATATAGTAATACAAGGAATAGACTGTATTCTCAACTAAAATAAGTGATAGCACTTTAATTTTTAGATTTTTCTAAATCATTTTTCTTTCTTTTCTTATGTCTTTTTGCAGACGTTCCTAGTTTTTCCTTTAACTGTAACAGTGTGTGCACATTTCTGCTTTTGGGAAAACCCTAAAAGACAGTGAGTCTTTTACAATCAAACATTTTAAGATCTGCAAAAGAGGTAAACAAAGTAAGGTTACTTTCTCTTTGCAAAATATTAGAGTTACTCTTCCGTTGTTGGGAAACCTTAGCAGTTATACAGGATGAAATATATTTGTCTAAAATATTATGTTTAGTTGTGTGCAGTTACTCTCTTATAAATCACAACCCTCCTCTTGTGATTTAATATAGGGAGGGGGAAACCCCAATGTGACAGATAAGGACTGATAACAAAAGGCAGTGGTATATCACTTCAAAGAAAATGAAGACAATTCTGTTTCTTGGCTTGTCTACTTCTTTGGATAGTTCTCAGGATGGAATAATTATCAGGGAACATTGCCAGAGTTTCCAGTAGTATGTGATTCCTTGTTTAGTGGCTTGATGCTTCTAGCATCTTTGCAGGTAAAAGGCAAAGCTGCTTGTGCAGTTTCAACAAGGACCTGTGTAGGTTTTTGAAAGCAACATAAAATAGTTCTCAAATGGATCCTGATGTTTATAAATTCCCAGAAGCATAGTCTACCTTGCCAGTACATGAGCATGCAGCTCCTATTAGCTCTAATGGAAGTGTAACAAAATGTGAATGAAAGTTAAATCCTGAAACTCTGGAATCATTTTTTTTTTTTGTTATTGATTTTGATCAGAACAGATCAGACCCCCTCTGCTGTCTCCCCACCCAAAAATATCTCAGATTTATGGATAATTAAAAAGACACACAATAGCTCTCTTTCCTAAGGGATAGACTGTGTAATATCTTTTTGCACAAGTGTGTTGTTAAAGGAGTGTTCCTATTGAGTTCAAAGGGACTCTTCCAGTGAGTAAAATCAAAAGCTTTTGTTATCATTTTGTAGTAAAGAAGGCATCTGGAAATATGGAAATCCTTGAGCAAGTTCTACAAGTAAGAGTTTTGCTTGAGTAGGCAAAGGTAATAGTGACCCCTAACCAGTGAATTGAGTGTTTTCATGGGATGCTAAACATTTCACCCATCTTAAAAATATATATTCTGAGCTCCATTGCTCTAGATACTCCACTTTTGCAAGAACAAGAAGGGGGAAAATAGTATTTGGATACATCCAAGCATATATCTATCATATAACTATATGCTTTTCAACATTTTAGTGCTTGGGCACCTCACAAATATTAATATGTGTATCTTTGCAAGCTTCCTGTGAGGAAGGGAAATACAGTTTTAGACCTACTTTTTCAGGCACAAGGACAGAGAGGTTAACAGGTTAATTCAAAATTGGACTTAGACACCCCAACACAGATAGTTGGAGCTACTTGATTTTAAGAGGCATTCCTATATAGCAGAATCTTTGCCCCACACGGGGAGAATTAGGCATCTCAAAATGGAGATCCAAATAACTTTATGGTAAGTGAAGAGCTACTTAGGGCCTTGTTACACCTTACACTGTGAGCTGCACAAAAATTGATCAGTGTTAGTACTACCTTGCGTTTTCAGCAGTCATACTTCAATGGAGCAGGGCCCTGGTGAACCAAAAGGTAACAATCCCTCCTAATTCTGGACTCCTCCCCACCACCGCCCCCACCTACTTGTGGCTATCCAGCTGTCTCTGCCAAGGGAGCAGGCAGGGAAGGGTTAGCCTGCCTGCCCAGCCATTCCTGCCAAGTCCACCCAGACAGCAACAGCAACAGTGGCCAGACAGGCACGTTAACCCTTCCCTGCCTGCTCCCTTGCGACAGACAGTGCAGGCAGCCAGAAGCAAGCAGTGGGGGGGTAGGGGAGGGCAGTGAGCAGGGATCTTGGATGCTGGGGTAAGCATGGGGAGGAGCAGTGGGCCCGATCTAAGCAGGAGAATGGGGATGGGGTGTGTTTACACTAAGGTGTAGCCTAGAGTGGCTGCACCGTAGTATAGTATCAGCAGGGTAGCACAGATGAGAGATAATTTTGCCTGGGAGTGACATAACATTGTGCTGTATAACGAGTGTTTAAAACAAGTTTCAAATGTTCATATGTGGACAATCCAGGTGTTAAAAGCTCCAGGATCTGCCCCAAATTACTGTGTAACAAGGCCTTTAGCATTAAGAAAACTCTGAGAAAAGGGACATGTCTTAAATCTCACTCTTCCCTAGCACTTAAGTATTTTAGGACATGATTGTGGTGTAGCACTGACTACTTTTAAAAGCACCTGGTGCTGCAGTACATACAGTTGTATAAGAGATGAAATGCTCATCAGTTCTGAGAAAATGGCAGCAGCGTGCTTTTGAACTAAAATCCATAGGAGGTATCTTAGTTCAAAAGTGCACCACTGCCATTTTCTGCACACGGACACGCATTTCATCACTTATACAAGTGCACGCAGTGTAGCATCAGCTTGCATGTACAGCAGATTCGATTAATTGCATCTGCTCCCACTCACCGGATCTCTGGTGCATCATGGGACAAAAAGCTAAATGTATAAATGCCCTTGGGGTCTTGATACATGTTAATTTTGGGTGGCCCCTGAAGCTCTTAACCTCTGGATTAACATATTTAAGTGTCTTAAAACACTTGTTACACAAATAAAAGTTACACTACTCCAAAGTAGTATTATTTCTTGATCCACGCTGCCCAGCTCCTATATCATGAAGGTATGTCCACTCTCCACAGAGCATTAAGCCAATCAACATTTATGCAGCTCACAGTGTAACATGTAACAAGGACTTTATTTAGTATTCCCCAAATGCAACTTCCTCCACTTGAGAATCACAACCCAGATCTCTCTGAAGTACTTAGGGGACTCCATGCTCCAATCCCTTCTACAAAGACTGTTAACGTGTTTCACATAAAACAATCATTGAATAAAATGTATAAGGAGTCTCTGGAGTGAAGTCTAGAAACTATGACTCCTACTTTCACTGTACCATTACTACTAGAGTAGAGAATCAGACTCTGACTTTTTCTTTTAATGCATGACTCAATTCATTTGTTTTTTTTAATTTGATTTATTTAGGGTTTTTTACAAAGTGAAGCAAGAGGGGTGGAAAGAGCCTATAGTTAATGTGGGAAATATGGGTTTGAATCCCTTCAGGGCAGAAAAATTAACCTGTAGTGTCTACATCTGGAGTGAATGTTATAACTAGTAAGCTATTGTATAAAAAGGAAGGGGAGACAGCAGCTCCTCCTACAGCTGAGTTTTAAAGAGAAGTATTGGTAAGCACTGCATTTCCGTGTAGAGTTTGATTTGGTAGGTATGCAGTAGGCATTTTTCAGAAAAAAACCTAATAGACTAAGCCCTTCAGGTAAAATAGGTAGACAAATATCTCATTTCTGCAAGTCAGTTAGGTGTTAGGTAGATTCCAAGCTATTCAAGCTTATCAAAACATGCCCTTCTAGACATGCCAATAAGTAGAATTTTAGATAGCTAGGAAACTTAATGACAAAAACTGAGTATAATAGGAGTTTTAATGGCTCTAGAGCCAGAGAGTAGCTAAAAGAGAGGTTTCAGCACTGGAATTTGGGACTTTGGCATCCAAATGTTACCCAAATCCAATTTTAAGTACCTTTTGGATCTTGCCCAGCTGATTTACTTGAAGTAACATATCCTGTCTGTGGCAGGCCCAAAGCCAAGTCTCCAGAATCACAGTCCAGTGTTTTAACCACTAGATGATATGAAACAAAAAAGTGAATTCCATTTAAACTGAAATGGAATAGATTTGTTTGTCACTGTCAATGCTAAATGTAAACAAAAGTTAATGGGTAAATGTTGGTTTTTAAATCTTTCATTTTAATATAAACTATATATGTATGTTCCAGTTTTGGTTTGGATTTTTTTTAAATAACAGTGGCCTATTTTTACACCCAAGAACTTGTAGCACATTCATTGTGAATATTTTAATCAATCAAAATCTTGTTCATGTCATGACAGCTCAATTTCCTTTTGCCCTTATTTAAATAGCTAGTGTTTGGTGCCAGAATTCACCAAAATGAGCATTCCAGAAAGATATCTCAGATCCATAATGTGTTGACATGACTGGATGCACTTTACATGTCAACATTATTTTTAAAGATGTGCAAAAGTGTTGTGACATCAAACGCTGATTTTTTACTGATTTACTTACACTCTTGTCATCCCTAAAAATTCTTATTCACATGCTCTGTGGGAAATATAAGTTTATGTAACTTTTTTTTAAAATAACATATGATGTGTATGGAATTTCTCAAATTACTAAAATGTGAGAAATTTTCAATATTACTTGTGTGTGTGTGTGTCGGGGCGTGGGGGCTTTACACACAGATACAACTAGATACAATCATGCCACTATCAATTATTCTCTAATCATAGACAGCTCAAGCAAGGAGTATTTGCCTGACACTCTTGCTCTGAAGAAGAGAGCAGTGAAGGAGGAGTAGGAGAAGCCCACCTGCTACAGCAACTCTTCTCACCAACCAGAGCTGGTGATTGGATCCAGTCCGGGAAATAAACTGTTCTAAGGAAAGAAGCAAAGTAACTTCTCTCTGTCTCTGAAAGCATGGGGAAACCAAGGGAAAACTGCGAATTTAAGGAATTCAATATGTTCTCTGGCTTGTTGCTAAAGTGGTGAGATTATGTTCCCATCTAGTTTTAAGAGATTGATCCTGTTGTCACTCAGGGCACTAGCAATGTTCTTTAGTCAATTTGTGATCCCACCATAAGAGACTCATACCACTCCTAGGTTAACCCTGGTTTCCTAAGTAAAATCCACTGGGGTAAACACATTCTACCTACTTAAAATGTCCTTGTTGTTGGAATTGAAATAAGATTCTGTTTTCCTGTTTTCTTAAAACTAATTATCTAATTGTTGGATAATGTGGGTGTACACTGTTTAAAGTTATTGAAAAATACCACTATAGATAAGTAGCATAATTTAATTTTTTTGGTTACAATGTTTTATCTTTAAGAAGGAGAAGCTGTACCTCCACAATGATGGAATTTGGAGGTACCTTGTGACTTTTAGAGTCAAAGTCTTTATTCAATGGTAGTGCATTTTTATACACAGTGTCAAGAAAGCACACATGCAGGGATTGTGAAGGGGACATGTTCTTCTCCCTGTTCAGCTGAAGCAGTTGAAACCAGTGAGAAACAGTCTCCCTCAGATGCTGAAGGACTGTGCTGTGGCTTCTAAGAAGAGAACCTGTACAGACATTTGTTCTTCCAAGAGAAATACTCCCAGGAGTGATTTAACCCAAGTTTTGCTCTGTGAGAAAAATCCCAGCAGTCATTTTTTGTTGTGGGAGACCTTTCCCAAGAAAAACTGAATGTCTATATATGGGCTTAATCTTGATAGCATGGTGTTTACAGCAATGCCTTGGCACGTGGGAAATCCATGATGAAGACCTGTATCTGCCTATTTCAGCATGATCTGTGACAAAATAGGGAAAACAGTAACCTGAGCACCAGGGGGTAAGGAAAAACCAGTACACATTTCTTGAATCAAGTTCCTGTTTTAGTCCAAAAAAGGAATATATTTTAAATTTGGTTTTCTAAAAACGTTGAAAAGTTTTAATTTTGCTTTAATGATGAAATATTAAATATTAATAATGAAATATATTTCAAAATGTATTTTTTTGAAATATAAGAAGTTGCTATAATACTGGTCCTCTTCCTGTTGCATCCTCTAGTGCTATTTCACAGAGAGAATGACAACCTATTACTGGTATCAATAACTCCATTATCTCAAGTGGCAGAGGTCTGTGCAATAGATCCCAAAGTCTCAAACCTGCTGATATCTCATTACCAGTATGATAGCATATTAAGTCCTGTTTGTTTCATTTTGCCTTTAAAAAAAACCTAGACAATTATACATAAAAATATAGCAAAAGAATAGTTGCATATATGGTTGAAAACTCAAACAATCCAAAGTTAGAAAATGCTAGTATTAAGACTGTACTAGACTTTTGCTTTGTTTTTTGTATCAATATGTACTACTACCCCACCAACTGGAAGAAGCATGAGAATGAGGGAGACGTACCATGTTCTCTTGTATACCGCATACCCTCAGATAAGACGTACACTTTGTTTTTGGAAGGCAGAATTTTGAAAACAAAAGAGTTTTCCAGTCATGGCCAACTGTGTCACATGAAATAAGTCCTTCTGGAAACACAAAGTGTTCCTGGCACTGTATGGATATGCCTACTCAGTTTCTACTCAGGGTATAGCACATGCAATATTTTTGAGGGTGTTGCTGGTAGACAACAACTTTGCAGTCTAGTAATGGTCCATTACTTATAACTTTGATCAAGAAAAGGGTCCTCCACACTTGACAATGAAAAGTAAAGTAATATCTCCTCAATGCCCCAATCACCAAAAGCTCTGAAGACATCTGTTCTGTAATTACAGATGTAAGTGGGGGAGTGGAAGCAAGATCTTGGTGTTACCTAGCTCCTGCCTGTTTTCTTTACACATACAAATACCTAATCTTACATCTCAGTAAGGGACCCACCAGTATTTTTTTCCCTCTCTTACATGAGGGTGTGACTACTACCATTCTGGACAATACACAGGGAAGTGGCTTTAGGACTGACATAGAACTGACATGAATTCCTTCACCCTGAAATGAAGGAGCAAGTATCATAAACTGTAGTCTGTAACCATAGAATAATAGAAAATTAGGTTTGGAAAGAGGTCATCTAATCCAATCCTCTGTAAAAGCAGGGCCAGCCCCATCTAGGTCATCCTGCCCAAGGTTTTGTCTAGCTAGGTCTTAAAAACTTCCAAGGATGGGGAGTCCACAGCTTCTCTGGGTAATGTGTTCCACTGTTTTACTACCCTCCTAATGAGAAAAACTTTCCTAATATCTAACCTAAACTTGTCTTGCTGCAACTTCAGACTATTGCTCCTTTTTCTCCCATCTGTCACTATTGATAACAGTTTAGCTCCATCCTCTTTGGAACCACCTGTCAGGTAGTTGAAGGCTGCTATTAAATTCCCTTCAGTCTTCTCTTCTCCAGACTAAATAAGCCCAGCTCCCTCAGCATCTCTTCAGAAGGCATGTGCCCTAGCTCCCTAGACATTTTCTACAGGTTGTCCACATTCTTTCTGTAGTGGAAGCCCCAAAACTAGACACAGTCCTCCAGATGTGGCCTCACCAGTGCCAAATAGAGGGGAAGAATCACCTCCCTCAATATGCTGGCAACACTCCTACTAATGTAGCCCAGTATGCCATTAGTCTTCTTTACATAAAGGGCACACTCTTGGCTCATATTCAGCGTACTGTCCACTGTAACCCTCTTGTCCTTTTTTGCAGAGCTGCTGCTTAGCCGGTCAATCCCCCGCCTGTACTGGTGCATGGGATTGTTCCATCCTAAGTGCAGGACCTTGCTCTAGTCCTTAATGAACTTTATGAGATTTATTTTGGTCCAATTCTTCATTTTGTCAAGGTCTTTCTGAATCCAAGCCCTACCATCCAGCATTTCTACTATTCCCTCCATCTTGGTATTATCTGCAAACTTGCTGAGGGTGCATTACATCCCCAGGACTGACTTCTGAGCTCTTCCACTTGATACCTGCTGCCAACTAGACATTGAGCGATTGACCATTACCCTCTAAGCCTGATGATCCATCCAGTTGTCTGTTCACCTCATAGTCCATTCATCCACCCCATACTTCCTTAGCTTGCCTGCGAGAATGTTGTGGAAGACTATATCAAAAGTCTTGCTGAAGCCAAGGTATGTCACTTCCACTGGTCTCCTTGCATTCTCAGAACCAGTTATCTCATCATAAAAGGCAACCATGCCGATTTTTCCTAATCATCTTCTTCTCTTCCAAGCACTTAGAAAGGAATTCTTTGAGGATCTGCTCTATTATTTTTTAAGGGACTGAGGGGAGGCTGACTGGTTTGTAGCTCCCTGGATCATCCTTCTTCCCTTTCTTAAAGATAGAAACTATATTTGCCCTTTTCCAGTCATTCAGGACCTCTACCAATCAGCATGAGTTTTCAAAGATGATGACCAGTGCCTCTGTAATCGCATCAGCCAACTTCCTCAGCACCCCTGGGTGCATCCCATCCAGCCCTATGGACTTGTATGCATCCAGCTTTTCTAAATAGTCCCTAACCTGT